>NW_028292390.1:0-37633 GCF_026168435.1 Sesamum indicum | reverse complement strand
ATGTGAAAAGTCCCATCGGATATCTCACATAGAGGGAGAATCATGGAAAGGGAATACCCCCCTAAAAAACCCCCGAAGGCGTAGGGGTCCCTGTATTTCTCCTTCTATTCAAGAAGAGGAGAATCCTCGAGGTTCCTACGCAAGGGAAGGGTTCCCCAGGAGAGGTATCTCGACTGCTACCATTGAATCAGTTGAGTTTGGTGCTATCGTTTTCGTATATAAGAGAAAGGCTGCATTATTAACTCTTGGTCTTCTATCCCTAACCGCGGTTGAAAACCCAGTGTTAGCAAGTTGGAATATCCCTTGTTCTCGTAACCGGTACGGTACTAGTCCCGTAGAAGCTCGAACTCTTGCCGCTCTTGTTGGTGAGTGAATAGCTATTAAAGTGCCTTAATGTAATTACTTATCTTGACTCGCTACGCAAATACACACCTGGCTTTAAAATAATATGGTTTATTGTGTAGCCTAAAAAGAGTTTACCTAATTGCCATACGTATCTGTCAGTAGAAAGTGGGTAAGCCGTTGCTGGACGAGTTCATATATGTTTTTCGGGGTAAGCATTCCCTCTCTCTTTATTCTCGCCCGGCCTTAAATGCTTTGAAACCCATACTCTTTGCGATTCTATCTATCTCTTATGTAAGATTTAATGAAGAATGCCTCAGCCGCAAAGTTATGTTATTCAGTCCTCTAAGACCTGAGAGGAAAGAGCTGCTAGTAGAAGCGGCTTGGCCAACGAGCCTTTATTTTTCTTTTTGGAATCAGATGTGGCATCAACTAAGCAGTAGTGAAATACCAGTCCAGGAGCGTATAGAGTTGGAGTGCTTTTTTAAGACTATCTAACCGCCTTTTTTTTGAGTTCAAGCAAGGACAATTCTTACACAAGCCTCTTTGAATGAGATCGGTTAAGATCTTTTTTCAAGTTAGCTTTACGCCAGTGACACCATTTAAATTGAAAAGCAGGAAGTTAGTTTTCAATCAATCCATCAGGCAAGAGCAATCTATCAGTAAAGCGCAGGCCTAATCTCATTAAAAGTAAGCGCATCTAGTTGGAGTCCTTCTGTAAGCTATACGAGCGAATACTTTACAATGGGTAGCAGGTGAGTTTGAAAGTGCAGGGATAGAGACTGTTTCAAACAAGCCAGGAAAACTAAAAAAAGTACCTCTTTCAACGATTTAATAAAGGCCAGGGCTATTCTTATCAGTGCTCTCCTAAATTACTAACTATCTAAAGCTAAAGGGCTATAGCAAAAGCTATTCTCGCGCCTGCTGTGCTAAGATAATCCATTTTCGTAGAAGCAAGTCAGACAGCAGAGCAGGCTCGATGTAATTGAGGGCTTCATATTGAGTTTCCTTTCATGAGGTTTGAGTTCTTTTTTTTGGGGCATGGCGAGCTCCCGTATGAGTGCCCTTCATCGAGTTGCTTTACTTTGCAATCCTTTCAAGCTGTTATATTTCTCCAGGCAAGCGAATGTTGTCGATACGAGTGAATAGGTAGGGCCCAAACCCAGGCTAAACTAAACAAGAATAAAAATAGAAAGCACGTAAACCATAACTACTCACTTTCCTAACACCTTCCATTTCCACTTTCGACAGCAAGACTACGTACCTCGGCATTTTGCGCCTTTCCCGGAGTAGTACCTTAAAAGGGGCTTACTCTATGACCTACTTCAATAGAAACTGATATTAGTATCGACTGCCTAAGCTGTAGGGAATTAGCTAATATAATAGGAACTCTCGTACTAAGGAGGGAAACTAGCCTTGACCGACATCGAAATAAAAAGAAAGAAAAACTTCCACAGACTCAGAGATTGATAATCCTTCTTCTTCGCCTGGAGAAAGAAAACTTAAAACTTGACTTGAATAATCCTTCCTCCTTGCCAAAAAGAGCTAGAAGGTCGAAGCAAAGAAGGAAGGGAAAGAGATAGTAGAACAAGGCATAAAGACTGATTTACTTTACGCCTTGGGGTAGGGTAGAAACCTTGAGTCTTTTGAAGCTTTCTGCCTGAACACCGAAATGAATTCCCTCTAGTATCGAACCTGCAAGCACTACCATCAAACCTTCTTTCATAAGGGACAATTATATAGTTCACCAATAAAATAATAAAGCATTCTTTCCTTTGCCTTAAAGCTCATTCAGTCTAATTGTAAGGGTCAAGTCACTCTTTCAGCTCTGCTACTAGTAAGAAAGTCTCCCAAAGGTCTAACATCTTCAAAGCTTTCCGGAAAAGAAGGTTCCACTCCGGCTTGATCAGATGCAAAAGTTGTATATGAAGGTTCCCCAGAATTTCAACCTTGATGCCCCGGGCTGGAAATTTTGATGAGTAGATTTACTGTCCGCTTCTTCCTAAACATCGGCTCTTCAAGCAGGAGCAGGAACACTTCCCAAGTCTGTAGTTTCTAAGTATTCTCCAGCAATAAAAAAGTCTTCTATTTCCCCTTCGGGTTGAGATCCAGTGTTGGCCAATTGTTTACTTGCGGAGCCAGTGATTCAATAAAAGTAAGCACAAGCCCGTTACTCTTCAAGCCTGGTTACAGGACCGCCATTTTTTATATGCTTTTTGGGACTCCTAAAGTAGGCTGCTGCTTTGGAGGACTATTTCACCGTAGTTTGCTAAATCCATTGGTAGTTCTCTTCCAGCCCCTGGGGGTGCCCTTACTTCTAGTTTTGTTCCAGGCTAGCTCCTCTCCTTATCAGTCGAGTGGCTGGAGCGGAGTTAGCGCAACGGCTTTCGCGCTAGCGCGCTCATCCTTTGCTTGTTCCCTACGCCATCGCGTTCTAGTGCTTCTGTCCTAGTAACCGTTACAGGAAGTGGATTTACTAAATGGCTTATGCATGAGTTTAATTTCCCCTTTTCTTCTTTGCTTGGTCTTTTAGTGTGTTCGTGTATTACTTGTACTGCTTTTCAGTGATGGCAATTAGAAAGGGAAAGGTTCTGATCTTTATTATATTAGCCTATCCTTTTCGTAGCTTGAGGATGTAAAAGGTCGTTCTTGTCCGTTCTGTCTTGCTCTGAGAACGAGGGTTGCAGTCTTGTAGCCTTTAGTCGGTAAGAGCCATTTCGGTATCGTGCTAGTAATGTAAGCGGGTTGGCAGCTGTCGATTCTGTTAGCATTCCAAGTCTTGGATTGGTCCATTCGTTAAGCATTGGAATCGGGACATCTCTTTGCCCGCTATTTCTTCTCTTTCTGTCTATCCCCTTTCATTTTTCTTTTATCTCTTAGCGAGTGAAGTTCCTCTCATAATTGATGGTTCGCTTCACGATCTAAAAGCAGTTTCTTCTTCTCCTCTTCTTGGAGCGCTTGTTGATTACGTCCAATCGGCTTAGTCTCCAGTACGCCCATCAACCTGAACCGGCCTGGCTCACTTGAGGATATCAATTCTCTTTCTTTTCTTGTGTGAGTGTAACTCAGTAACCGATCTTTCATCCCATTTCTTTTCAATAGATTGTTCGTGTGTCGGAGAATTGGCTTCTGCGTGTCCCTGTTCAAGTGGTCGAGTACGCCCGACTCGCAGCTGTCCAGTCCAAGCCTTCCATTTTCATTATGTCTGCTTGCGATTCGCCCTAGTCCGTAAAGAAAGTCGGAAATGATGGCTTCAAGTCTTCCAATCTCTTAGTCTAGTGTTGCAATCCCGCTAAGGCCTAAGACTGATGAGTTGAGTGAAATCCTATCAGCCTTGGAAGCAGGGCCTAATCCTCCAAACTAGGACTCTTCTTCCCGCTTTCCACGCTTTCTATTAGTCTTTTTCTTGTAATGTAAGGAGAACTACGAATCAGCCTCATGAACAAGCTCACCTTATAAGAGAAGTGGGAGAAGGCGAGAGGTACGAAGTTGCTCTCTCGATAGAGAGAGGATATTGGTAGCTCGACTGAAAGGAGAGGAAGGAAGGAAGCAAGAAAGAAGAAAGACGGTGAAAAAAGGAAAAACCTTAATAGACGGACAGTTCAACCTGTCAAGTTGACAAAAGGCCGTGATTTTGGGCATCCATCCGTCACCCTAGTGCCAAGCTTAAGAGCAGATGATATAACTCCAACGGCTCCTAATGGAACAGTTACCTATTCTTTCCCAACGGATTTTCATTCAATGGGACCTAACAAACTCTCTATACCTGCAGCTTTCCTTGCCCTAGAATAGCTCGGGATTGGATTCTGCATCCCTTAGAGGAAAAAGAAGAGCTCAATTACATCGAGCCTCTATCTAATAGTAGTTCTTCAAAGAAAAGAACAAAAGGCATACTCTGAGGCATATTCTTATTCCGTTAGACCGAATTTTTTGTTGTAGTTGATTTATTCTTCTATATCTTATATCTGCTTTCTTATCTACTTTCTCTCCGGGCCAGTCCTAAAAGCCCATCAAATTAAAGTCCGCCTTTCCCTTCCCTCAAGAGCTAAATCGACTGCGGATCTTAGCAGCATCGCTTATTCCCCCAACGGCTTCTTCAACAATAGAAATAGCATCGGAGTCGTTCACAAGAACTGACTATTCTCTTTCGAAACCTAGAAAGCGAGAAAGAGAGGGTCGATGTAATTGAGAAGTGATCAACGAAGACCTAAAAGCAGTTATGTTATATAAAGCACTGCTGCCATTTCCTTTGCTACCGGCTTCTTTCAGTCCTAAAGTCCCTCATTGAATTCGTCAGCCTTCCCGTCCTCGGTTATTATAGATAGTCTAAATCACTAAGTCAGAACAATTACGTTAGAGCAAGATCCCATTGTTCTCATGATCATACGTTTCAAACCCAGTCTCGAAGTATGGTCTTCACCTACCCTCTTCCTTCTCCTTCGAAAGGAAAAGACCTGCCGGATCAGTTGATGGGCTCGCACCCCCCACTCCATTATCATTGACCATACCGATTCTCTCAACGCTCTCTCTTTTTTTCGCCAGTTAACTATTCGGGCTGTGATAGAAACTTATTTTGTTCATCCTCAGTTGCGTACTCTTTTGCCTAGTCTAAAGCTAGTTCAGCGAGGGTCGATGTAATTGAGGCTTGGTAGAAGGAAAGGAGTTTGGCTATGACAGATCCTTCTCCGGCTTCGGTGGATGCGCCGGTTGCTTTCTCTTCGGTTGAGTTAGCCATTTCTTCTTCCCCCGATATGGATCCTGATCCAGATTCAGTTTCAGTTGTGGTGGAATCTCTGCTATCAACCCCTCTCGCCTTCTCTCGAGTAAGCTTTAAAGCCCCGCAGACTGAGCTGCATTGCCAATCATGGTAGTATCGTCCCCCTCGTTTTCGATAAGACTCGAGTAATAAATTACCTCTAGCCGGTGGAGCTGGTTCCTTTATTTAAGCTAACATCGAGCATATTGCCCCCTTTCTATTCGGTCTAGCGGTTTCTCACTCCGCCCCTGCATTCCCGGTTAAGAGTTCCTTTGGTTCACATCCCTTCCTGTTATGAAAAGAGGTCTTACCCGCTACAAAGGTACCCACAGACAGAAGAAAAACGGGAAGGAAGATGGGAAGAATAGAGGGTCAGGGGCAATAGGTCAAGGTCGATAGCCAATCGAGTAAGCAAGGCCAGTAACTAAGTAGACGCCCAAACCTGGACTTGCTTGCTCTCATTCCTGAGGTTGAAGCAGCTTGGCTAGAATAGCTAATAGGCGCTAAAGCCCTTTGTTTGGCGCCTTTTCTTAAGGGCAACATTAGAAAGGTTATTTAAGTAGCTAAGCTGGTTATATTTACTGAAGGCAATTCAATCGCTGTTCCTATCTAAGAGTTTCGCACCTACTGGTGAACTGGCCGGTCGGATCCACACCTTGATTCAGGATTCAGCTACTTTGGGTCGGTAGTAAGTAAAAAACCCTAAATTCATGGGTTGTATGATCCTCAAGCCCTGGCTTCCCTGGGTGAAGAAGAGAAGTGTCCTCATCAAAACTTGTAAAAACATGCCTTGATGCAATGCAACAAGCTTACTTGAAAGAAACCTCTTCGGGGAAGCGCTTGCTTGGTAATTTCTTTTTGCGATCCCTTTTCTTAATTGCTAGCTTCTAGAAAAAGAAGAAGTCCCCCTTCGCGAGTTTCTCAGTTGAAAAAGAAGTGGGGGCTACTTCCTTCCTTAGGTGCACCCCCTAAAATAGGGGTTAATGCCTTATTAAACCACCGCAATCCATTGGATTTTCTTCCCACTTCCTTCCAAAGAGTTTTGTTTTCTCTTCGCGGGAACGTCGTTGGGAGCTAGATTCCTAGTCTCACAGGGAGGAGTTTTTTTCTTTCTCTCAAACACTGTGGTTTAAGACTTCACTCTTATTACTATTTATTCTTTTTATTCCACTCTTTAAGTTTTAAGTCAATTGTTGCTCAGACTGGCTACTGGCTTTCAATTGAAATCGAGGGATTCATTCCAAAAGGAGTAGGTCATCATCACGGCCACCCGAGGGATACTGGCTAGGAATCGAGCCTTTCCTTTTCCTTTATCTTTATGCTAAAAATACTAGGTTTCCGTCAATTATACATATCGATATGAGGTCAACGAATAAGGGTAAGTGGTCCATTCCGTCATCAGCTCTTAGGAGATGCAGTAAATGATATCAACAAGCTAGGGGCTGGTCTGACCCACCATTAGCCTGGTCTCGCTTTGGTAGCCCAACCGGCTATCAGGGCAAGGTGAGCCGCGAGGCTCGAACCCACTTCTTATCTAACCGCCCCGCAAGCAGTGGCACTCTTCTTAGTACCGGGTAGGTAGTAGTTTTTCCTACTTAGCAGGGCATGTATCGGGAAGCTGTTGACCGCCCCCAAAGCATCGGCATTAGACTGAATCTGATTGTCAGGCTGTTTTAGTGTTATTCTTTCCGCTCTTATGCTTGAACGAAAGCTTTTTAGGTGGTGTTTTAAATTGTTTTCATATCTTTCTAGATTTGTAAGCATACATCATGATCTCCTGTTCTTACTTATCTTGGTTTTAGTTTCCATTTCATGGATCTTGGTTCGCGCTTTAGGGCATTTATACTATTAAAAGATTGTTCGTATACCTATTATTGAGATCGTTTGGGCCATTTCTACGTGTGTTTTTTGCTTTTCTATTTTTTTCGAGAGATTCGTTGAAAGAGCAGAATGTTCGGGTCACGATGACCAGCCCGTCGATCTTGAATTGCGATTGGGCCTCCCGGGACCGGAGATAGAAAGGGACGAAGCGCCTATTCCTCCTAATCATGAAGAAAATTCAGAAGAACCGCAGCACCCGCCTGTAATTGCTGATGTCTTTCCTGAAAGGGGCGATGAGCTCAGTGGAGGAGAAGCCGTCCTGATGAAATCGAAAGCCCTAGCAAAGACTGCCTTATAGGCATAAGATCCATACCCGGATATAGGACTTTTTCCTTTCAATTACTCTTATCTAAACAGGGATATTTGAAGTCGTAACTCCTTTTTGACCTAAGGGGGAAGCTGGAATTCCTGGGGTATGAGGTACGGATATAGAAAGTGTGTTGCGGATTCGAGAACAGGCATAGAGGCCTTCGAAGAGAGATCCTGTTGCGTGCTCATATAAAGGGAGGTCTATGGTAAAGGGGCGAAGCGGTCCAATCTGCGTAGCTCTTCGGTGTGGCTTTGTTTAAAGAGACTATCCTCCTCTGCAGCTATCTCCTACAAGCTTGTTCTTAGGTTGTATAGTAATGGTCAACAAGCGTGGTCATAAGCAAAGCTTAGTCCATGTTTTCGTAGCCGAAGAAAATGTCCTTTGTTATAGGCTTGTCCTTCTGGTAGCTCTTAGGGTTGCTGAAAGTGTGCAATAAGATAAGGAAGCAGGACTATTCTCCTTTATATCCTTTGAAAGCAGTCCAAAGAGAACTGAACTCTTATTTATATAAGAAGGGGGATCTCGCTCCTTATCAGTCGAGTGACTTCATACCTCTACTCGTACTCGCTTGTCGACTCTCTTTCCGAGGAAAGAAGGTGAGACTTCCTTTCTCGCTTTGAGGCTTTCTTCTCTTAAGACATTTTTAGAAAAGGTTAGCTGAATAGCCTGTAGCAGAGTGGATTTACGGTATCCCCCCTCCTCTCTCTTAGAGTGCCAAAACCAAGAGCAATTTACCCACGGGCAAAGGCGTAGGAAGCACAGGTCAAAGAAGCAGCACTCGCCGCAGGAGATCGAACAGATCCGGTTGGTTGATTCAAGTCTAAGTAGCATCAAAAAAAGCGATATACAGTGGTTTATCCCCATTGACCGAGTGAAGTAACAGCAGGCATGGCATCATAGGCAAAAAGAAAAAAGGCCTTGATTGACACGTACGTAGGTTCTGGTGGGAACATAGACATCTCACTCCGTGCTATGAACGAAGGAGCGCGTAAATCATTCATTCTTAGGCCCCGCCTAAACACTCACTCCCACAACGGATAGAGAGTCACTATGGCTAGATCAAAAGAACGCACGAAAGGAATCAATCTACAAAGACTGATGGTTGAGAAAGAACTATATAGATTGGTGAGGCTACCGGCTCTGTTGCTGATTCAACTAAATCGACAGATGAAACTAGCTCAGATGCTGCCTCCCCCTTATGGTCCTGCTCCTGATTCTCGGTCAACTAAATGAAATCAACGGCCAACTACTGACTGAGTCAATGTAAACTGGATCAATAGGAAAAAGTTGCATTCCGTTCCGTCAGAGGTTTATATAAAATATAGATCTAAATCTCGCTTTCGAACCAAAGACTATGGCTCTAAAAACAGTAACTGCCGCAAACTACAGTTTGTTCCGTAATTTTATGGTGGTGCTTAGATAGTCACTGATGCTGGTTTAGAAAAAAATGATGAAAATGGAACTGGAACTCGGTCTCAATCTGTGGGGTAGGGATCTCGAAATGAAATAGGGTTCCTTGAGCGCTTTAAGCTGGATTTCTTTTTCATTCTTATTATTCTAATGTGCTACCACCTTTGTTCTTGCTTCTCCTTCGGATCTTTGGCTATCTCGGATGCTCTTACTAAGGGATGTTGTAACATCACTCCGCAGAACTAACACAGAAGTCGGCACCTCATTAGGGGAAAGACTAAAACATACCAGCCATTTCTATTCATTTCCCACCATTGCATTTTCTTTCTTTCACGAACGAATCCATCTTATCAAACATCATTTCCCGAGCCGGGCATGAGCTACTCCCATCTAGCCAATCTCGATTTGGGATCTTAGCAGCTGCCCTTATTTCTACTGGGTATGAACTCAAAGAATCTCCTTTTTTGGACTGCCCCCCTATCTTGTAAGGCCAGCTTCTGTGGCTTTCCCTCATTGCAGAGAGGCTTTCGCTTAGCAACCTTTACCATAAGCGAAATCTTAATTGGTGATCTCAGTGAAATTAAGGGCATTCGAAAAAGACTCTAGGATCTTCTACTGTCTTGAATCGAGGATTTTTTCCTTCCCTCCCTCCAGCTCTCTAGTTCTCTTCCTTCGGCTCTCTTTTAAGGTATTCCACTGGTGTCTCCCATCTCTTAAAAAGTCTAACTCGGGGAATAAATAATTTAAGAACAACGTTCGTTTCACTCCGAAACGAGCCCTAGAAGAGGATCCTATCCGCTCATGGAAGCTAGTCACACAGCTCTAAAAACGACGAACTCAAGAAAGAATGAATAACTGCTCCAACTCCATAACTCACTAACCACAGAAACAGAGAGAAGCAACTCGGAACGGCAAGTTCGAACTGAAAGAGCTACTGAACTAACTAAACAAGAAGAAGTGAAAGAGGAAGAGTTTTTTTTTAAGCAGATAGTCTTCTGAACTACGTACACCCAAGTCTTCCACTCGTCCGCGCTTCCCCTAGTGAGTGAGGGTCGATCTTTTCCTTTGCTTAGGTCCACTGTTCCTGTTCTGGTTGTTCCGAAGGTACGAACCGAGGCGGACGAAGGACGGCTGCTATTGATACATCAGCTGCGGATAAAATCATTCTACAAAAGCGATTAACACTTTCTTTTTTGTCTACTCCTGGAAAAGAGCTGATTCAATAGACAAGTCGAGCAGAAGGGAAGAGCTTCACAAATCCTACTGTCAAGAAAAAGGCTAAGAGCGCTTATTTCACTTCTAGCTCGTTAGGGATGGGATTCCTAAGACTAAGACCGGCCGTATGCTAAGACCAAAAAATCCCCTTAGGGCAATCCGTCCTCCCTTCCCTTTCTTGCATCTCGGAGGGCTTTGCCGGCTAGTGGCTATCTTACTTATTGATTAAGGTTTGAAAACAGTTGATTCCTCGCAAACAGTATTTATTTGTCCAATTCTGGATGCTAAGAGAAGAGAGCATTTTCCCGTCCTCCAACATAATTCGATGCCATCCTCGTCTACTATTATATTACATTACCCGAAGGAGATTCAAGGCATGCCCGTTTCAGTTTTCTTGGATAAAGAGGTGGGGACTAATCGGCAGAAAGGGGGGCGACCATAGAGGCTTCCTTATATGCGGAAAAAGCTTGGCTTTGTTTCACATTCAATCTTTGATTCGTTAGGCATCCTCGCCTGCTGTAGGCCAATCCTCTTTGTCATATAGTTATAGTTAATGATTTATACACTTTTTATTAGCTACTCCGCTTTCACTAAGAGAACCCGGGGTAGACAGACCGGACAAAGACGAAAGAAGCTATGAATTCAATCAAAGCTGATTGATGTGTGACATGCCATTTCTTCTTTAATACTATGCTCTTGCTCGTCAGTAGAAGAGAGTCAAGGGTAAGGGCTATTCCCATTTCAAGAGGGAAGCGAATCTCGTGGATATGATATCGACCGTCAGTTATGGCATTCTCTTGAAAAAAAAAGCCTGAAATCTCCGTTCTCCCTCACAGCTCTTTCTGGGTATCTAAGAGTGTCCCAGGCACCTTAATAGCTTATTCAAGCAAAGGGCAATGTAAATTGATAGAAGCATAGAGGCATACTTTTATGAAAAGGAATGGATAGAGGAAGATGAATGTGCAATTCCATTGCAATTGGATGGTTGTACTGCTACTGCTTCCTTTAGCTGCTCCGGCATCGGCAGCATTCACAGCTGAGCTTCTTCTATCACTCTCATTTGCTGCCTAGTCTGTAAGAAGAACCGTGGCATTCGATGCTTCCTGTACTGCTCCTGTCTAGCAAAGAGCCAAAGATCGTTGCGTGTCTACTATTGCTATTGATTCAACCTCCTCCGAATAGAAAGTAAGAAGTGCCACAGCTTCCTTTCCTAATTCCAATCATGACATTGGTAATCCCGCATCTGAGAGAAACCTAGTCTGATTCACGCGGCAAACCTTGTCCGATTCTATTCCTGAAAACAAGCAAAGAGCCTACTCGAGAACAAGGTAATGTAATTCCGTTCAAAAGCAATAGGAAGGCCATCTCTTGTTCTTGCTAAGAGGGGATTCCTTGTCCGAAAGTGCCACAGCTGATGAAATAGCAGTCCTCTATCAAGCACCGGCAAAGACCAAGAACGGTTACTGATTAACGTCCGACAACAGGAAAGAGAGGACGAGCCTATGATATTATACGATAGCACTCGCAAAGGCAATTGGGTGCTTCCTGCTTTAAAGGTCCCTTCCCTTTGGACAGCTTTCAAAGGCATGATACCTTACTAAGGCATTCATTCAAAGGATTTTTGCTTCATCTGGCGTCCGCGGTAAGATAAAATTTCCCCTTTTAAAGCATTTATTTAGGAAGTAATCCCCTGCCTTTTCCCTATGATTTATAAGCCTAAAACCTAAAACCCGGCCCACTCGCTTCATTCTATGCTTGAAAGGATCAGGGACAGAGAGACAGACGGAAGTCGATACAAAGAGAATGACTAACCAAAGTACGTTCAGTTTCTTCACCCGGGAAGATCAGAGAAAAAGGTACATGTGGCTGGGAAGAAGGTACTCACTTAAAGAGCCGGAAAAGAAGAAGAAAGGAGGCATGCTCAAGCCCTGTCCGAGACCTATCGTCCACTGGTCGAATTCCATTAGCTCTTTTTCATTCATAGGTAGAACTAGAAAACCAAAGCAAGAACAAGGAAGCTGGGCCTTACCAAGCCAGAGAGCCCCCTCGAGAGGCTTGTGATTCTAACCCCCGTAGGAGATAGAAGAACTCCCACTCCAAAGGATCGACATCACTCTTTTTCAAGGCTTCTTTCATTCCCAAGTCCGCTCCCTCTTTTTCTCTTCTAATGCTTTTCTTTCGCTTCATTGCGGCTCTAAAACTAAAAGAAAGAAGTGGTTAAAGGAGCTGAAAGCCACTGAACCCTGCTTCAAACGCTTTTCATCGACCATTGAGCTAGTTTTTGAGTTCAACTTCGTTTCCTCTTCTTCTTTTACGAAATTTTCTCGTCACAGGTCCTTTCCCGTCCATCGATGCTGGTTCTGTTCTCTTCCTATGTGAAGAAAGTCCCGCTTATCGTCTTTGATTGACTGAATGGATCCCGAAAGATGGATTGATTCTATCTCCTACCTCCAACGGGAAAGCGCAGTGACTCTCCGGTGATAGGCGCCCCAAGCGTCTAAAAGTTCCGTGCTTTATAGGTTTGACAAATAGATCCTGCTTTCACCAGTCTGTTTACGCCTTCATTCTCTCACTCCCCATCATCAGATGCCGAAGCCCTTGACGGACAAATCCGCTTTCGAAGAATCTATGGTATGGGTTCAGCGAGTACCTTCATTCCATTCACACTCTATCAAGTTTCATCCTTACTCTCCCAAAGGTCTCGGTTCCTGTAATCCATCCTCCTTTAAGAGCATTGCATTGGACTCTTTGTATGGGATTCGAGGATTCCACCCCCTTTTCGGAATATCTTGATGATTTCAGCAGTTCCAAAGAATCCAATCAAGGGGCAAAGAAGCCAGTCGGAAGCAAAGGCCAAGGGTAGCAGTCAAGCTAGGATCAACCCAATCCAATTTCAAAACTCCTTCGATAGGCGAACATTGGTGAATGTTGGAGAAGGGGATTTCCCATCAATTCGTTCTGTCTCAGGTAATGCCAATTGAGCGAAATCAGGAATCTCAGACGAAAAGGCGGAGATACCTAACAGCTAACAATCTCATTCATCCCCAATTCTTCCTTTCACTACTTATGAGTTATCGGGCAGCTCGTTAGGTGCCTATGTTCTTTATGAATAGTGGTATCTGTAGGTTCTGAAGCATTCTTTGTGGTGCTACCAGTACTAGTATATGAATGAAATCTGTAGGCTACATATCCATATCTGCCAGTTTATGGATGCTACTATAACTAAGTTTCAGGTGCTAAAGTTATGCTAGTCAAGTTCGTGAAAAGAGTGACCATTTTGTCATTCATCTGGGGGTATCTTCAATTCAGGCTTAGAAGGTCCCTAAAAATCAAAAGAAGTATGGCTCTAGTCTTGCAGTCCAAGTCCATAGCTTCGATAGTCTCCCTTAAACCGAGGGAGATTATGCAACTCATAGTGGTCTAATCTCATCTCAGCGAAAGTACGAAACAAGACGAGAAGCCTATACTCCCAGCCCTCTTCCCACTCTCAGTCAAGTCGTAGATCGGATGGTTCAGTTCGCTACTCATGCACATGGGTGCGAGAATTCCTATGATCGACTCATTTTTCTTCACTTACGTCATTTTGATGTGACTCACTTCGATATGGGGCTGATGAAAGTCAAAGCCATCATATTCGTATGGTCCTCTCTTTAGTCTTTAGCCAGCTGCTCCTAAAACAATAAAAGTAATATTAGTCGGTTGGTTGATTGAAGTGCAGGTGTCCTCTAAGAGTCTGGTAGTTACAGGAACATTCGCTAGAGATGGACTACCGTCTTTAGTCAATGAAGATCCACCCCCCTCAATTACATCGAGCCTCACTCAAAGATCATCTCCAACATCAAGGTGGTAAATGAAATGGTAGACGAATGAAATTTGTTCGGATCGTTTCCAGAAAGTGGCAAATCACTCTCCTCTCTCCTGGGATCGTCTTTTCTTGATCTATATGTTTAAATAAACTCCGTTTTGTGAGACGGATTCGGCTAAAGCTAAACTCAATAGAATAGCACCAATGAATACAGCTGCTCCTTTGACTCGGCTTATAGATCCGAGTGGATCAAAAGGCGGCTTCTTCAGAAGTTCCCTTAGTTCGTTATTAAGAGGTTCCCCACAATTACATGGACTTAGGACTTGAGGATGCGTGCTACAGATTTGATCAATAAAGGTATCCCTAGAAACCTGACAAAGAAGATCTGGATTCGGTGAAGAGCAAATAACTAAAGGATTATAAAGAAGAGGGTCAGGTGACAAAGCCCACCAGATTCCAAATCCTAGCATGCCACAGAAAAGTAAAACGAATCGAAGATCTCTACAATACGAATAATGCAGCGCCTCCCTTATTCCAAATCCCTTTATTCGAGAAGAAGAAGTGAATAGATTTATCAGTCCACCTCTTTCCGGTTTAGCCTACCATGGGACGAAGACAAAGCCTTCTTCAACATAGGATTCTGCTTTCACTGTTCACTGTTCTCAAGGTATCTCCTGACTTGAGGGTGAGAACGAGAATCGAATCGATTGAATCACAAATTGACTTATCTTATATAGAGTCAGAAAATTGAACACTTTCCTATTTTCGATGCAGCGAGAAGCACCAACGTGTCCACAGCGTTCGCACTCTGATTCAATTGCCTTACCTACGCTACGGTAACAGAGGAGGTTCGGGCACTCACTAAGATATATGGGTCAATGACATACGGGTTCACTACCGGGAATTGCAGCGGGAGAAAGGTGAAGGTGTTATCAGTAGTGAAGAAAAGGAACGTTAGCTATATGCTTAAGCAGACTCCGGAGAGACATAGAAAGCTTCCAATTGTTCTTTCTGGGGTGCTGCTTTTTCTTTCTAAGAGGGGCTACTTTTTGCTTTATTGACTCAATCTTGTAAAGGCGAATTTAGTAGTAATTGCAAGCCGGTCGAAGAGCCGACCTGTTCTCCTAACCCTTGCTGGTATATTAACCCGGGCTTCATTAGCCACATACTCCCGTCCTTCGTCCGCCTTCTCTCACCCAGAAAGATTGCAAAATGCCAACAGCGCAGTCTTTTGAAGCTTTCGCCGGATCCTTTAAACTATCCATTGAAACTTTGAGGCGGTCGCGGTTAGTGGATCTCTATGGCTGAAATCACTTTCCATTCTTTTCATTCCATTCCGTTGAGCTCCCTTGAATTCCCAGTAGGAGAGTGCCATTAAAGGAACCCACGATGTTCGTTCGCTATTGGAAGACTCTTGCCAACCTCCTAGGTGTTTTATGGAAAAGGAAAACTTGTAGATGATTTTTAGGCCAAACAACAGGCTTCTTATATAAGCCCTTTCCCTATCTGCCTTATCAGCACCTATCTACTCTTTTCTTTGGAATGGGCTATTCAAATCGTAAGCATTGATTTGGAAATAATATAGTTGGATTCTTTTTTTCTATAAACCTCGCAAAAGCGGGAGAGCGAGAACTCTGATTAGAGTACCTGTGCCCTAGTTTATTCATGTGGTTGGGTTAGGCGTATCCGAAACGTAGGTCTGACTCTCTTTCTTAACCTGGCCATCCCTTTCTTCAGAGTATGTGGTCGTCCTCTTCCAGATCGAAATCCAGAAAGAGTGGAGCAACGAGCAGGCATATGATTAAAGTCGACCTCTGTCTCTGTCCATCAACCTACTTAGCATATTTGATTAAGAGCTCTTAAGCGAGTTTGAACTATAATATAAGGGAAAGGAGAATCTTCTAAGAGTCGGGTTCTGTTCCATCCCCGATGTCAATTGATTAAGTTCCACTACTGGCCGAAGTACATAATGGAAAGAAAAGGCATATGAGACTGCTTCAAAGTCATAAGCTGATCCTTCTTCGGGCTGCTTCGGATCTAGAATCGGGGCCCTTACTACTTTCTTTTATAGGGCTCGGACGTGAATATGGATGTGGCTTCTAGCTCAGCAACGACTCTGGCTTCGAATGTTAGAGCCCACTTCGACAGTGCAATTGTTCTTTCCAAGATGCTATGGCGAAGTTCAAAATATTAAGAATCCGCTTTTGGGCAAGTGGGGTTGCCGACAAACTAATTCCCAAAGGATCTGGATCAGGCTTCTCCTCGGATGTGCATGGACCTTGAGATGCTAGCCGCAGGTCAAGATGGGGCCCCTCCGATATGTGGTATTAATTCTAGAGTTGGAAAGACTGGCCCAAGCAGCGAATGACCTTGGATGCAATAATGTTTAACATCTTTTAGCTAAGCAAAGAGTTTGGAATCGTCCGAAAAGAAAAAAATATTATATTAAGGGGGTGCCCCTTCTGGGGACGAAAGCGCACTTGATCTTTCAAGAGTCTCAGTCGCTCCCTATTACCCGTCGGGTAAATAATATGTCAGCAGGAGTTGGAATTTCTCAGGTGCCAGTTTCAGCTTAGGTGTAGTCTTCTTCAGTCCCTCGTGTCTAACCCCCAAGCCATACATAGTTTGCTTGCTTGTCTCAACTTGATCAATCGGGCTAATAAAGGTCGGTAGCCTACTCTACGGGAGGATTCAATGGATCTTGAATCTTATTGATCTTATCGAGTTAGTTCTGCACCACCACAGGGCCCAAACCATACCTTGAGGTGAGAGAGGGTTCTCCTAACAATGGACCAAGTCTCAACGAGTTCTTTCTTTTAGTGAAGGGAACCAGTACTTAAGCAAGAGGGGTCTCACCGATGGTGGATCTCCACCTAGGGCGACCTCGAAGAAGAAGACTCCCTTGTCTTATTATTATTCTTAGTCGAAGCTATGCATGAGTGGATCTCTTCTCTTGATGAGGAAGGATCCCAAGGGGCTCTTAATGCGGTGAAAGGAAACTAATTCTTACTCATATCAAATGGTTCTCTCCGTATCATGAGATGGGCTACTGCGCGCTAACAGCTAACAAAAAGAGGGCTTTCTTTTTTTTATAAAGACGCCGAAAAAAGGGAATTCCATATTCAGGCAGCTCGAAGCCAATGTTGTCTTTCCCTACCTACTGGCATGGATATATCAAGCAAGAAAGTATGAGTAATCGAGTATATATCATACCAACCCGCGGGGGTGCAGCAACTCAAGTGTCTAAAGACACTACTGCACAAAAGGCAAAGAAAAAGATGCGTACGAATTAAGGCAGAAGGGATTCGAACCTTCTTGTAGCTGTGAGTGAAGCATTACAATAATTGGCTCGACCCTGATCGAGTTGCATTTCTCGATCACTAGAGAAATGATATATCAAAGGCTGCAGGCTTTTCAAAAGAAGAGAGATCGGCAAAACGAAAGGGGGATTTGTGCTTTCCTCTTAAAGTAGGGATTGGACCAAGAAGATAGGTACGAAGTTACTTACTCTCTTTGTTTCGGAATGAGGATGGGAACGCCTTCCACTCCAATAAATGATAGGACAGCTTTTGGTGCCTACTCTCGCGGAACGGAAGGAAAGCTTAGACCTTGAGTGCGTGCGATGATTGGTAGATAAGTAGTTGCCCAAAGACTCTAGAAGTCATTCCGTTTTGATTCCAATGCGATTGACCCAACTCGAGATTTTCAATTGATGGGCTCCGAAGATCTCTAAGATTGACCAGCCAGCTCTTGGACAATGACATGAGGAAAACTCAAAGAAAAGGGGCACGATCATCAGACTGGCCGTGGCCTTAATAGAGAAAGACTTTCAAAAAGGAAGAATAACATGGTGCTCCTAAGGCGAACTACTAGTTCGCCGCTGAAGCAAGAAAGATTCTAGAAGAAGTGCACGAAGGGATTTGTGGTATCCACGCCAACGAGCACACGATGGCCAGACAAATTCTGAGGGCAGGTTACTACTGGTTGACAATGGAGTCTGATTGCATCAACTATGCTCGAAAATGCCACAAATGTCAGATAGATTCAGATATATGCTGACAAGATCCGAGTGAAAGAGACCTGGCTTGGCCGGCCAGAAAGGATCTTATTAGAAAGCATACGTACCGGCTTGCGACCGAGGCCTATACTGGTTCCAAGCATTCACTCTAATGCATTCAAAGATTGCCTCTTCCGGTCTACTAAGACTCTCATTCATATGTTATTCCATCCCTACGGACAGGAATTGCTACTTGAACTAGAAAGCACAGATCGGCTACTGTCGATAAAAAGCAGGTATTACAGACTGAGAGCAAGGATGAATATTCTTTGAAAGCTAGGGCTTCATTTGCAGCTTTCGCATTTCCCGCAGTTGGAGGGATTGAAGTATAGAGAAGTTCTAGCTTCTTCAGTATCTAAGGTATAAGTGAAAGCCATCTCTTTCTGCAACTAATTCATTCCTCTGTGAGAGAAGTTCCGCTGCCAGTATTAGAACTCGACTGGCCTGCTTTCCGGTTGCGCGGCTTGAGTGCTTAAAGAGAACTGGCTTCCTTCAACGCTTGGTTCGCTTCTTTCATTTCGAATTGCCCAACTATATAAACAACCAACCTGTTCCTCTTTCCAGAGGGATCAGCCAAGATTAATGTGGGTGGCATGGAACCCGCCGGTCTCGAACCAATGCAACCGAAGAGGAAGCTGGGGCAGGAGTCTGTCCATAGTCAGAGTGTCGGCCGGATCTTGAGCTTCGTCTTCATAAATACACTCGGCCACGTTTACTTCGGTCTCTCACCTTCTCGGACCAACTTTTCAAAATCCGTTATTGACTAGAGCCGTGTGAACAGTCGAGCAAGGGAACGGAGGCTCTTTCTGAGGGGATAGGGTAGGCAGAGCCCGTTGATTACCTTCACTTGTCCTATAAAGAGATGGCGGGTCGGTCAATTCCATTAGATAGGAGCTGCAGGACCTGTCTTAACCGCAAGTGCATTCGTTCGTTCTTCGATTCCACCCCCTTAGGTGCAGATGCAGTAGGTTCTGCATCTTCCTTTCCTCTTGGAGGTCCTACCAGTGAGAAAGTTCTTCCGGTCTAAAAGCCCCTTTGGTTTTCAGGTCCTTCAACTTTCATTAATTTCAGTGATTGAAGAGATTTCGCTGACGAATCCCCTGAATTCCGAGTGAAGAATCTCCGTCTAATTCCTTAGATTTAGCTTATAAATCAGACTTTCTTGATGCCAAAGGCGCTGGAGAGCGAAGCAAGAGTAGAGCGCGATAGGACAGCGAAGGAGATGGGAATTGATGGTTTCCAATCAAAGCGATGACAGAACAGAAAACTACCATTCCGTCGTTAAAGGCCCCTTAGTATCCGATCCCTCTCTTGACCCAATTCTTTCAGTTCTCTTGGACACGAATACCAGAGCTCCCGACCGCTTGGATTTGAGATGCGAAGGACGTTCGTGAAGATCCCGAAACGATGATCGGCTTTAGGCGAAGAGCGATAGAGAGTTGGGGAGCGAAAGTCTTCTATTAGTAAAGCGCTAACGGCTGTTATACTCATTACTTCCCTCAAAGTGCGGGACTACCACGTATAGACTCTTTCTTTTTTTTACATCTTTCTGTTCGCGGTTCCAGTTTGGTGAGCAGACATGGGCATCGAAGAACTGCTCTAGGGAAAGATCCGGTTACAATGCCACCATGTAGTACCAACGACAGCCGTCCTTCGTCCGCCTCATCATCCCACACCCGGCCTCAAGGCAGATGAAAGACCAGGCAAAAAAGGCCAGAAACCCGGCTCCAAGCCAACCTTAATAGCCGAATTAGCATCGATTGAATCACAAATTGACGTAGGATCGAAAAAGCTGTGACCACACCCGTTCTTCTTTTCCCAAAGTAGTTCCGTGGGCTCAATACAATAGGAAGTGAAAAGCTAGCTCGACTTCAAGGAGAGGAGAGGTTGGCGGTCCGATAAAGAAGCTCAAGGGAGAAAATATAGGATTGTCCCTGACTGCCCGTCTCTAAGCCAGTCTTGCAGGTCTTTCACCATCTGCTTTTCCTTTAGCCTTTTGAGTTTAGAAGTCAAGGAAGCAGAGAGGTAGCGTCTAGCTTTTGATTCCCATACTCTTTGACTCAGTCCCGAAGTCATCGTATTGTCCTTCATGTTCATTGCTCCGGTTCTTGATCTTCGATCGTTCTAAGCCTTTGATTAGGCTAGGGCTACCTAGGTAGTTTTTTACCCTTGTCGTTATAAACCTTCCAAGTCTTCCTACCCGAAGTCAGGTTGAATGCTTTCGATTCGGTGCTAACAGGGAAAGGGCCTAACTTAAGGGAGTAATATGCCAGGCCCCATATATTACACTATATTCTTCTATGATATCATAGGTCGATCGAGGGCCAGTCTTTGCTTACTCATATATAGTAAGAGGGCTAGTTGCCATCCATATACTTTAAGTCCATTCATCCTAATCTTGTCCTTCCCTATTCTAGCCATGGAGAGTGCCCTTTCAGCCAGTAGGTTCATACTTTTTCTAGGACCAGTTAGATATTTTCTTTCTAGTTAGATCAGTTATGGAAGTGAGCAAGCAAGCTAGACACGAAAACTAAGGTCGCTGGGATAGCAAGCAAGTTTGTTGAAAGAGGGGCAGGAGATTTTAGATCTGCTGAAAACCAGGTTAGTTATAGGGCTATATCTTGCCATGGTAGGAGCATTCCCTCTTGTAGCAGTCTCACCAGCCTTCGTATCCGCATAAGTGTAGTTGTATGAGTCCCTCGCCCAATATCAGTCTTTTTATAAGTGGGATCCCCCAAGCATTTTTAGGATTTACTAAGATTTTTGGTATTCAAGTTCGCGATGTTCCAGTTGGTAATCATAATCTATCTGTTTCAGATTCTATAGGGATAGTAAATCTAAGTTACTATCGTGAATTTGGAGTCTTAACATATATAACAGTTTCTTTCTCAGATTGAAATGCGGGATCTTAGCCAAACGAAACGGTGACCCGCTCTTCCTCCTAATACTGACAGAAGCCGGCTCCCTCCTTGCATCAGGACGAGCTATTCGGATCGAAATTGGAAGATTTGCCCGTTTCAGCTCTCGCATCAGAAGACTCGTGCCTAGAAGCTTTACCTGGTTATTCCGGACTCAAAGAGGGGTGCTCCCTATTTTATTGCCCGGCTTAAGAACTTCATTACCAACATGCTTTTTTAGAGCATACCTCGCTCTATATGCTGTTCCCAAGCGTCTTCTCTCTTTTCTTTCAAGCCTTGCTCTTGACTCGCCTTCTACCTTATTAAATTAAGCTTTGGACTTCCCCCTTTAGCTAATGATTGAACTGATAGCTATGATTCGCATCGAGAAAGATAAGGACCTAAGGCGGGGTACGGTCCCTTCGTTCTAGCCGGTAGTTCGGTTCAGTACTTACCATAGGATATGGCCTTCCTTTCAACATTCATAAGAAGGGGAGTTTCCCTTCCTAACAGCACTAGACATGACTATATAGATATGAATGGACTGACTGAGAGCAGGGAGAGAAGGCAAGGAAGGTTGTTAATGAAATCTGATCTTTTAGAAATGGATCCAGTCATCCGCTATCTTTCTAAACAGGAGACAGGAGCGGCCTATGTGACCGATGTTATCAACCACAACCATTGTAGCTACAGATATGACTTTCGTAAGCTAAGTCTGGATGGCTGCCAAGTCTCAGATGCCATAGCCAAGACCTATCCTTCACACAAGCCTTTAAACACCATCCTATTTGATTTGAGAGAGTTTCAATGGCCTTTGGGATATAGAAAGTTATTCCTCTTCACAGTTGAAAAAGGAATTCATAGAGTGCGAAGATGAATATGAAAGTTATCCCAATAGTAAAGACTAGTTACCGCCCCGTGGGTCCTTCAAAAAGACTTATTGCGATTCCGCGCATTGGGGCTGAATGAAAGTCTTTCCTTAGCCTTTCACACTAAGCTCTTCGATCCTGTTTATAGTTATCTTATTCCATCTATTCCTTCACACCCGGAATTCGTAGCAAGGACTTTGCCGGGTAACTTCACTTATTAAATCTCTTCATTGGTTATGTTATCTAATACCCCCAACAACCTAATAATAAAATGGAAATATGATGGCCTTCGAACGAAGTACAAAAGATTAGAATTAGAACAATTTTGAAAAAGGGGGCCTTTTAACTACGTATAAATGAATGTGACTGGAAAAAGGAAGGACCTTTTTGATTCTAAATCCCTAAGAAATCCAAGAGAAGCGCACTTTTTCCCTCTTTCGCTTTCTTCCTGGAGTAGTTATTCCACTCGTGTCGGTCTCTCACTTGATGAGGATGTAAGAGCAGTTTATTCTTGACTTTTCTGTCTCTTTCGAAGTGGATCAAGTCAGAGAAGGTGCAAGCTTTCCATTAGCCTATCGCGTAGTTGGAGCTCAATTACATCGAGCCTTTCTTTTTCCACCGATAGCCTTTAGCTTTAGCCAATTGCATTCCCTTAGCGACCTATCAATAGAGATTAGCTTGGTACTTTCGCATGATCGGTACAAGCATCCGGTAGAGTTAGAGAGGAAGACCTATCCGATAAAGTAAAGTGCAGTTGGTTTCGCTTTTTCCTTCTTGTTTGGCAGGAGCAACTCCCCAACCGCATAGAGGTTTCTTATGGCATCGAGTGATATCTGCCTTAAGAGTGTTGTGTTGGATGAGACCGATAGCATGAGAGCATGATCCCCAAGCTTCTGATACGAATGAATAAGAGACTGAAGCAGAATTGAATTACCAATTAGACTAGTAGTAGAAGACTGAAGCTACTGAGCTACTGACTAGATGACCAAAAGAGTTTCATTCATATACTAGGAATGACACCACAGAATAGGTAATCGACAGATTTCTGCACTTCAACTCTATCGAACCTCAATGAACAAGCGCGTCGAATGAAGCGGATGAAGGCAGGCGCTTAAGAGAGAGCGGAGAGAGCTAAGAGTTTGTGGGTAGACTAGGAATCTTTCTAAGAAGTTAATAAGTAGCAAAGTGTGTCATAGCCTGATCCAATTCCACTGCTGACTTCATTCATGCATGAATCATGAATAAGGAAGGGAAAGAGTATATCTCAATTGACATTCCCTCTTGTATAATTTCATTTCCTTCTCGACCGGAGATCGCCCAAGCAAGGTAGTTTCTTTGAGCCGATAGGCGAACTAACATAAAGGCCTGTAGGCGAGCCTAAGGTAAGGACAAGGACCTTAGCAACAATTTATCGAGATTTCACAGTGGTCTGAGATTTCAGATTTCGATTTCGTCTTGTGACGATGAGCAGAGCTATGAGTGCTTAGAATGCTAACCCCAAAACAAAAGTCAAAAACAGCAGAAGAGCCCTGCTCCAGAGAACCAAAAAGACGGAGCAAGCAAAGCTCTTTCCTGTTCAAATAAAGCAAGCGGTTAGGAAAAAAAATAGCCAAGCAAGTCATGCCCCTATCTATCACGGCGCGCTATAGAAAAGAGAATAGATTCTCTCTCTTTATCCTATAGCGGGATTTTGGTAGGACTCCACCAGAGGGAGTGACATGAATCCACGTCGACGTTATTGATTTCAGATATGGGGAGCACTATACATAGATAGAAGCAAGCGCTACGAAAGCAACAACAATCCCTATCTACCCCAGTCCATCCCTTCACCCGGATAATGACCATTGTTGCACCTCTGGAAGCAGACAGAAAGAGATGGCAGAGTAAGCACCTCGTCCAACTACTACTTTCCCTGTGTTCTATCACTCCCCCCTATCACAACAAGGCAGGCCTGCCCAAGGAAGAAAGAACAACCAGGGCTATATTCACCTCTATGTTAGGTAGCCTCCTCACTAAACACAAGTAAGAGCTAGCTTGCATTGAGAATGAGGGGCCCTCCGAAGGACTAGTTTTCAGCTCCTTACTTACCTACCCAACTATAAACATTAATTGTTGAAAAAGAGTAAAAATTCCAATGATTACACAGCCCACTTCGCTCCGTTCTCTTTCTATACTGACTGGGAGTCGACGTACTTTCTTCTTGCTTTGACACTACAGTGGGGTCAGAAGAAGCTCGCTGCCGGATAGAGCTGGAGTTTTGAATCTGCCTTCTAGGGGTGAGATGATCGGAAAACTGAGATGAAAAATCCTAGGCAGTCAGTCACTGCCCTTGCTTCACTTACTTCTTTCCCTACCCACGCTCTCATGCATGGACAAAGGAGCGAATCCTACCACAGATAGAAAGATATTCATAGAAAACTGAAAAGGAACCTCCTGCTCTGTCCGAGATAGCCATTTTCAAGACTCCTTTTTGGCTTATTTGATACAGCTGGAAAGGTTATTAAACGAACTCGCTTATGCTAGCTAGCCCTTTACCCTGTCTGGCTTAGTAGTAGGTGGGAACAACCTTATATCCTTCCAGTGAAGTGCCCCCTTATCCCTGCTATGCTGCTTAGGCACATTAGCCCTCTTAAATAGGAGAAATGGTAAAACTGTGAGATCTTTAGACTGGGTATGAAAGTTCTTCCTTAGGCTCTCCAGCCCTTTCCTTAGCTGAGCTAAGCACATATTCTCTTTCGCCTTTGCGAGATGTGAGTGCATCGCTTGAAGGAGATGCTTATACTCTCTCTTCCCTAGCTTTCTGTCTCTTTGTCCTACCGATCCCTCAGAGGGAAAGACTGGTGAGAGTGCAACTACTGCTCCATTTATATTGGGACTAGAGGTACCGCTATTTACACAGGGTATAAAAACGCGACTGCTACGAAGGCTGAAACTAGATCGATGCGAACTACTATTCTCTAAGACATTTGGCATGAGAAAGGTTATTTACTATTGGATTAAGCGCTTCAACAGGAAAGAGACTAAAGGAAGGAGGGAAGTTCAACTAGTCGATCTAGCTTTGACACACTTGAATGAGAAAGACCGAGAATTTTGTCCATTTGAAGCTGAACGGGATACCTTGTAAAGATCTTGCCCACTACTAAATCTCACTGGATGTTGAAGAGGCTCGATGAAATTGAGAACACAGATTTGATCATTGCGGAGAAAAAGAGAGAAGATTAGACGTCATGTGTGCCGAGACACCTGTGTCAGGATACCAGGTAGAATCATCAAGTTGGAGGGCAGCAAGGGATTTCTTTATTGAACCAGCTGCAAGCGACGAAGAATGAGTTGTACAGGTGCGAACAGTGTGACCAAACTCATCACACCACAGGCATTGAACAGGAGCTATGCCAAGGAATACCAGAAGAGAATCGAGACGCATTGTTGGTGTAGCGGAGCTGCTGTCCACGACGCTGATTTTCTTGCTGCGGAGTTTGTGAAAAACTGCCTTGTGGTTGTCCCACTTGGGTATTACGAGGGCGAGAGGCGAGCAAAGTTCAGTCAAGAAGAGCTAGAAGCATTAAGCGCTAGGCTTGACCGATTCCCTTTCGTCTCTGTGCAACAATAGTCGGTGGTAGGGGAAGTCTCTTAATTACCCAATGCATCCGCTGCTCTTCTATAATCCGCTGTTTTATGTTATATCTTTCGGGTAGGAATAGAGGTGTTGAACCAGCCATGTCGGGAATATAGGCTCTTGGATTATAGGGCAATCCTTCAGTAGCGGGTCTTTCTTTAGAACAGATTCATTCCAGAAGAACAGTAAGATGGAAAAGGGAAAAATCTCCGTCAAGGTGTGGAAGCATTACCCTAGCCTTTAAGGCTTCCGGGATGGGGATAGAACTCAAACCCCCGCTGCTTATCCAATAGACCACTTAGAAGAATCTCCATCGAAGACTGACACATGAGGTGGAGGAAGAGGTTCTATTCTATTAGAAGACCCAACCTCAGCGAAGAATGCGTAATCGTGTGTACCGAAGTCCGCATCGCGGGCTCTCTTCACTTCCGCAAACTGAATATGCTCGTGTCGCGCCTCCCCTGTCTACCTCTCCTCATTATCTTCCTTAACAAGAAGCATTTTTGCTGTGCACTCTATCACGTAGTGCCCCATCTGCCCGCACCTAAGACACGCACCCCAGCTTCCACTTATTGTTCTTGGAAGAGCTCCCTGATGCTGCTTTTGCCTTCCCCAACAATGAAATTTTGACGTAGAAGTGAACAAAAGTATATCCCTAGGATTAGGATGTACACTTTGTCCAGACAGGCTCAGCCTCTTCCTCCTCCTATACGTAAACGTCTTATCATGCACCTTTTCATTAAGAAAATGTTGGAAGGGTTATGTTGATGCAGTAGCAAAGACTTCCTTATCCCATCATATTTAGAAATTTATACCCTTCATGCTCTGACTAAGATTATCGGCATCATAGTTTTTCATACCAAAAGCCTCCAGCTGATCACAAAGGTTCTTCACCTTAATACAGTAACAAGAATGAAACTACCCCGCTTCAGGCCATCTTGTTCAGTCTCCAGGCACTGACGCTTACTTGCGGTCGCATGTTCATTAACTTCCCTCAAAGTAAGCCATGCCTTTCTTGGGTCTGTAATGCCCCCAACATATATATGGGGGCGCATCTTATCAGCTACAGACACTGTGATCGCATGCATAGCCCCACCAGACCAAAAAAAGATGAAAATGGCTTCTTACTCGCCACATCCTCCGGTTTACCTTAAGCAATTATCCAACATTCCTGGCCCATCAAGAAGAACTTTACCTCTTCACTCCAATTTACATAATTTTCGCGAGTGAACGGCACACAATCGACAAGCCAGACATTATTTCCTAATGCAAAAAAAAAAGAATTTGACGATCTGATTCTGGAGGAGAATACATGTCCACGGGATTTTCTCAATATCTTATTTCTAGAGGCACTGTTCATCAGAGATCTTTTGCGTATACTCCTTGAATAGCTAAGAGGAAAAATAGATACTTATTGGAAACGATTAGAGGGATGAATGTACCTCATTTGGGCAGAAGCTGTGTTGACCGCAACATACTTGAAAAATAGCATACCATAGTTGTCTTTTATGGAAGCATCCCTGATTAGTCTCATTTAAAAGTATTTGGCTGCTGCTGTTCATATTCTATTTTTTTTAGTTTCTTTAAAGAAAAGAAAGGAAACTAACGAAAGAAAGCGAGCTCAACGAAACAAACGAAGCGAGCAGCAGGAGAAGATCAGTAGTAGAAGGTAACGAACTAGAGACTGAGAAAGAGATCAGAAGCAAAACTCGGCAAGGAGAAGGCTGCTCCCAGGTGCTACACTAAAATAGGCTTTACCTGGGCCGCACGACTCTCTACCCGTGCGCGTGCCTATTTCGCTTTAGGAGGTATCAGAGCGGAGTTTTCTTTCCCTTTCGATTTCTGCTAATTCTCTTCTTGTTGTACCATGTCCAAAGCGTGACGGACCGGGTCAAATTGGGGAGCTTGCTGTGGAGATAGGTTGGAGGTTCGTGAACCGAATGTCTCACCTGGCGACTCCAGACGCATTTGAGCCCCGGAACCACAGCCATTCAACGGGATTCAAAATGCCAAGGCTCGAAGACCTCTGGGACATGGAACAGTACTTTAAGGCTGTTCGTGCCCCTTTTGACGACCAAGTCACAATGGCAACAATGTATCTCTCTGGGGATGTGAAGAATATTTGAAACTACTCTCGAACCATCACACGGATTCCGACCCATGATATGGTAAGAACAGAATGGAAGGGCAAAAAACGATTCTATGCGCAGACGTGAAAGCTCTATCAATAGAAGCATTCTAGCCTATTTTTTTTTATAGAGGAACGATTCCCTCGTCTGAGAACCGCCATTTATTCATGTACTATTCCTCCCCACTAAAAAGAGCGATTGAGAATCTCGAGAACCTAAACAAAAATGCAGAAGTGAGCGTACCCCAAGGCTCTCCTCTCTCCCCCCTTTTTAGCTAACCACCATCAACCCCATTTTTCACCTTGAATTGGTCGTCAAAGCAAAAAATCTGATGAATAGAAGGAAAGGAGATCAGAAAGATACGCGAACGACGTATAGGTTGGATGTTTCCGTGAGCAGTAAGCAGCAGATCTCCCCTTATTTTGGGAAAGCTGGCGGCCGCGTGTGAATTCTTTCAAGGCAAGGGGCGGCCTGATTCGACATTGTTGTTTACTCTGATCCGGTCGAGGTGGTTTTCGTTTACCAGCACGTAGGTGGTCTAAATTCCTATGACCGAGTCGTTCTGGCCCCTGTGAACATCTTTTCTTAATGTATTAAAGAGGGCCTCTCTAACCGTGAAAAGTGGTGGGTGCCCACTAACGGCCATTCCTGGCTCGGCTCCGATAACGCAATTCCGGGAGGAGTCGGTAGTTGGGCACTGGATCCCTTCGGACCTGGAGAACGTGTGACGCTGGGTCGGAGTTTGGTGAACCAACTGGTCGCTCCTCTAGTTGAAGTATCGGGCCCCTTTTTCGTTGCCTAGGTTACACCTTCGGAATACCCCAGAAGGGAATTTTCTCTACTCCCCCAATCTTCACTTTACGCCACGCCGACTCCACTTTCGTCATAAGGCGTGGAATTAGACCAAGGGGAATCTCCATAGGAACTAGTCTCTTAGATTTCGCACATAGGAGATCGAGACACAGCCCCAGGGCTATGGGGAAAGATGTAGATCGATCGCCCTAGATAGACAACTACATAGAGGGTCTCTACAAGTCTATATATTCTTTTCTTTCGTTCCCCCCGTAAGATCAATATCACAACCAATAAGGTCTGCAAGTTTCACATCTAAACCCGATCCGATAGTTTACGATATAGATAGATATATATATTTAACAACAATATTCTAAGAAAAGATATTAATAGATATCGGTAGTTGTCCGGTCGTACCCAAACAATAATATTCCAGAGGAAAATGCACCTAAGATCAAATATTTCGAGCCGGCTTCCGTGGAAAATTCAGACTTTCTTTTTGATGCTGCGATCACATAAAAACATAAACTTTGAGGCTCAATAGCTAAATACATGGCAATTGAATCATAAGCCGAGATCATAAAGAGCATACTGCGAGTAGGAAGTGGAATTAATACAATGAATTCAAAAGCATCAAACCTCTCTTGTTCGGAAGAATCGAAACACATCGAAATGGTACCAGCCGTACTTAATAATAGAAGGATTTGGCAGAAATATGTAAAATTGTCCCTCCTAAAAAGATTATTCCAGAATAAATAGGCAATAGTTAGGAGAGGTGCGCCAGCGGCGAGCAGAAGCAAGGTTATTAGATACCTCAGGAAAGCCCGGCCAGAACCACACGTGCAAGTTTCCCCGCATGTGGCTCGTCCGTGATAACTTCTTCGGATTTGCGTGAACTAGCGGACCGATCACTAAGTGGGGATGCTCCCTCCAGCATGAGCGAACCCTTTCGGAACTGATGTTGAATAGGCGCCACTATCCCAGCCCGGATCCAGCCAGGTTCTATTGACCCTGTCCTCTTCCCAACAGTTTGACCTTGTCTTGGGGCGTCTTTGGCTTTACGAGAGAGAGCTCGCCGGAGAAAAAAGTCTTTCTCTTCCCGTCCCGGGTCATACTCCGGTGCGTCCACAGAAGAGGAAATCGCAATGCATCTTGCTCAGCAGGCGTAGCTTGGAGTGAGAGTGTAGCGGGGGTAAGGTAAGGAAAGTGGCCGCCAGAGAGGAAGCCAAACCGGCCGCGTAAGCGCAGCTAAGCTAATATGCACCGGAGAAAGCCAGGTGCCGTAGGTAAGCTCTATTCGGTCCGGAGCATTGATTCCCCATAACGAATAGGCTAGCTCTATCTTTCAATTACCTATCCTGTGCTCGAGAAGGTCCCTCAGTTCCTCGGCCTCGAGGTGTATTTAGTTGTCTTACATGAGACTCGGGATATTCCCCACTACATGGCATGACACCTTTCGCTCATCCATTCCGCCCGCCCGTCCAGACGCGGTGCCTTTTCTCATTATCATCTACCGCCCTTTCTTTCCTCCCGGCTATTCACGCATGAAGATTGTCGTATGTATGCTCGACTTCGGTTGCCGGTGTATAGGTAGGAGTACATTATGGCAGGATCAGTCACCCGGGCAAACAACCCTCCTCCAAGAAGAATTGTGCTATGCCCCCCCGATCCCTATAGAGCGAAAGAGCTGCCTGGTGATCCCTAGGTTGCAGCACGTCCGGTCGTTAACTCCTCGCGCCGCTGCCGCCGTTTCTAGGACCGACCGACGCCTCACCTGCACAGGTACCTACGTAGTGTAGTGTCAGTCGCACATTCAACATAGCGTTCGGACTCATGTGCCTTCCAGAACCAGGGGTCTTCGAGCCTGCTGCGTACGATTAGCCAGCCTTGCGGCGGCAAAAGGATTAGACGTCCCCCCATGCTATGGTTCCCTGCGGTCCAAACCCGGTGCCGCATTAGGTTAGGGAGCTGGACGATAATAGCTCCTCCGCATCCCAAAGCGCGCTGCCCTCCTAGGCGCGCAACACTAAGTAATCCAAGCCAACCCACATTACTGACTAACGGCGGATAATCATATTTCTTAGAGGTACTAAATACAACTCCATGAATGAGCAAAATGAAGGTTGCATTAATGATAAAAATCTCTGGGGAAACCGCTAAAAAAAGATTGAACATGTTAAAGGATGAGATGAGGATCCGAACGAATTCTGCTTTCATTTCCCCTGTATGGAGCACTGAGTTACTTACGTTACGGTCTTCAGCAGGTAGGCTGCACTCTAGGCGGCTAGGAAGGCTCGCTAGACCAGCAGCCAGACCAAGAATGAATGTGGAATCACCATCATTACACATTCATTCTTGGCCTTCAACTTATACCGTACGTCAAAGAAAGGAGAGTCGCTTTGGGACACATGCGGATAGCCGCCCCGCGTGGCTAAAAGTAAGCCAAAAGAGCTCAAACTCTTTTTTTTTTAGTTCCACTGAGAAAGTGGAGTCTTATAAAAGACGCCACTCTACGAGGGAACCCGGGTCGAGTCTTTGCGAGTTCATCCCAAACAAAGCGAACCCCTTCCGGTCGGGAAGATGCAGATAAAAGGCCAATAGCCTGATGTCAGCTTTTACGGCATAAGCTTTAAAGAAGAGAGCAATCAACGCTAATAAGCATTTCATAAGAAAAGAAAAATTTTCATTTCAAAACAATAAAAATTTTGAACAGTTATTTCCGTCCAAATCCAGAAAAATCCGTCAATAAATGACGAACTCCATTAGAAATATGGTAGGCCAGGGCTAAGGCAGTAATCTCGACGGAGATTAGGATGAGCTTTGATGAATAAAAGAAAAATTGGTAGACATTCTCATAGGTGAAGCAAATCAAACCTATTTTCAGACAAAGAAGATAAAAAAAGAAAACGATAGTGGCTAGGAAAGCTCCGGAGATTCTATGGGAAATTGGAAACATCGAAGTAAGCTGTGGCTTATAAATAGGAAGATGAGGAGATAACGGTCGAAGGATATTCATATTAGGTTGGATTTTTTTTGTTCATTCGCTCTGCTCGCGGAGCGGCATACCGAAAAAAGAAAAGATTTGAAGCGAGGCCAAAATTCGCTTTCAACAACGTCAACAACACCACGAAAAAAGTCAACTATGGTTGCCCACTGATCTGATAGACCTGCAATACCATTTTCAACTGAACCCACTCGGACTTATCTTATAAAAACCTTTTTAGGTCTTTTAGGAATGCTCTCCAAACCGGACTTCTTTCATTTCCTATGTTTAGTAGGACTCTATTTAAATGGGCTTTTCTCTTGGCCTGAGTCTCAAAGCGATCGAAGAGGTCGTCGAAAACGACACTCGTTGCTATATCAAGATCCGTGGGGTCTGAAATAGTCAGCCCCAGGATCCCTTTTTTTTCGTTTAATACTGCAGCAATGGACTTGATCATTGCTTCGCATTGTTCTCTCTGACGTTCTACTATTTTGTATTCCCGCGAGTTTCGGAGGAGCTCCCAGTTCTCTTTTTCCTTCTCGAGAGCATCCCACAGGTAATCCTGAGGGATTGTATCTGAAACAAGAAGAGAATTAGCAGAAATCGAAAGAGGAATATCACTAGTGGATGGAAGAGACTGAAAATTCTCTAAAAAAGGGACCACGGCCTGCATTAACTCATCAATCATCTTCTTTGGTTCATTCTTTGACTGCTCTGCTCCCCCAAACAAAAAAGAGAGACTTGCTCTCGGAAGACGGGAATCGCCTTGGTCCAACCAAGAAAGGCATGGGAGTGAAGGGGCATAAAGAAAAGATTGGCTGCTTCTAAAGCTCTCTTTCTTCTCCTACGATATTTCTAGTTTGAAGGAAACCCTAAAAAGCAACCTTTCTCTTAGATAGCACTCGCAATTTGGCGCCCTTATTAGTGTTAAACCAACTCTAAAGGGAGTCAGTTGCCTACTCGTCGTAGGGCACGAACGGTATAACACAAAAAAAGGAATGAAAGCAATCGAAAAAGGTAGCAGTCGTTAAGCCGAAAAGTGAAGAAGTAAGTAGGCCAATGCCAATTGAAAGCTAACTAGTTGTCCCTCTTCCATTTCGATGACAGGAAAGATCAGATGGACAGAAAGAGCTGTACACGAAGAATGACAAGACATTGAAAGAAAGGGTTCTGCACGAATGCCCTGTTGAGGAAGAGAAGGGGGTTGTTTGCAGGTATTTCATTAGCAGAGGACTAGTCGTCAGAGCTAGTAATGAAGATCGCCATATGACTCTTACTCTTCGAGACGAGAGCATCTAGAGCAATGGTTAGTAAGGGATGTCCATCGCCTCTCTTTGGACTAAGTGAAGACAGCCACTTTCAAGCACTCCCGCTAAAGCAGTTGCAGCTTACACTAGCTAGGCGAACTCCCGCTCTGATCCAGTTACCCCTCTTGCCGCTCGGCATTCAGTTGAATGCAAGTTCCTGAAAAGCAAGATTATTTGCCGATTTGAATTATCAAAGCTAATCATTACAGACAATGCTAAAAATCTGGACAGTCAGATGATGGAACGAATATACACTCAGTGAAAGATATCTCACAGCAGATCTGCTCCTAGGAGATCGAAAATCAATGGTGCAGTTGAAGCAGCTAATAAGAACATCAAGAGGAGATGTGGACACTTTCAGTACCCTTTTTCCTTTTCCTGGACAAGACTGAGTCGACTGCCATGATACAGTAGACCAATAGCTCTTCTTACCGCAATTGCTTTAGGGATTGGATTCGTTACCTTTCAAGCGTACTCTTCTGAGTTGGTAATTCGATGTGGTCGAAGTCGTATCAGGGGCATTTACTTAAGCTTGAGTGCTTCCATGCCCGATTTTTCATCTCCAAACAGAGTCTTTTCCTTCTCTTTCCTGCTCTTCGGAAATGATGGATCCGTCTAAGAATAAGATCCTCCTCTTCTTGGAGATTAGACGTGCTTTCCATCCACTTAGAATCTCCTCTTTTCAAAGGATTCAAAGCCTAAGCCTATTCCCGATCATTCAGTTTCATCTGATTCAAGTGCTAGTGTGATCTCTATTTTTCAGCGACTAATTCGTCTTTCTGGTCTCTCTTTCTTGCTTCCTTTGTGATAGACTCTGGGGCGGAAGAGAGATGAGGAACCGTTAGGACGAGGGAGAGAATCGGGCGAAGGAAAGGATGAATTCCGAAATGCAGTAGTGTTTAGAAAGTTTCCCTCAAATGGATATAGTCCAATGACTAAGCAAGAGCTGACGATTGAACTAGCAATAGCAAGCAAGTAAAGTATTCAATAACCCTAGGAATGGAAAGTGAGGATTGAACTAGCAGGGTTCTATCAATGAAATCTGAATCAATCTGGAATTTTCTAGCTTAGCTAGAAAGTGCAATCAATCCAAGAGCAATCCCTGCGCCTTAGTAATGATTGACTGAGAGTCACTAAGAAACCTACTCACTCGAAAGTAGCCTTGTCAACTTACTATTAAACCCTCCATTCACAAGCAGTTCTCCAAGACTTCTGCCTTTCCTACTCCCATCCAGTAGAGCAATTGCATGTAAAGTCCAGCATAAAGGATTGGGCGTCCAAGCTTGACTAAGAAGGGGGAAGGGTTGAGCTAAAGCGAGGTAGAGTTGGCTAGCAATATTGACTAATCTCAGCAACTCAGCAAGCAAGAACTTTTAGGTGAACTCTTTCTTTTATTTCATATAGAAAGAAATTCAATTCAGCCTTACGTTAGCGATGAAGCTAGCTTTGAGCTTAGATGGAAGGAACAAGGAATACAAACGAAGAGTCAAGGGAGAGGTGAAGAAAGGCCTGTAGGCGAAGGGGAAGTTATTGCTAACGATGGTATTCATTTCATATCGCTGAGTTGGAACACGAAGCAAGCTTTTGGATTAAGTGAAGGCGTGAGGTATCGAACACAAGCTAAGGGTTAGTAAAGTGGCTCAGGTATAGAAAGTTACCTACTACAAAGAGTACCATAGCAATGAAGAGATAGAGATCGTCTATGGATAAGGTTGAGAGCTAAGCGAGGCTCGATGTAATTGAGGGATGATCCTATGCTTAATATATTCTCCAATTCAAGTGAGATGCCTTCGGCAAAGTACTTGTTGAAGGGAAGGCCGCTCTTTGTCTTGCGCGATAGCTTACATTACACTAGCCTATCTATCTATCAATAGAATTTCTGAAGAAAGAGAGCCTATTCAGTTAGTCAGAAAGCTAGATCAAGGAAAAGAAAATGGAATAGGACATTCTCTTTCACTCTTAATCCATTCTTATAAAGGAAGGAGTATGCTCAAAAGGTTATATTCATTCAATTCACATATGTGATGTTCGAAATCGCTGGAAGTAGGACGTATGGCCAAAGGAAGAACTACGTCAATCTAATTACTATGTGGCTTCCAGTAGTACTTAGCTAGCTGACTATGTTTTGATCGTCTCTCGTCCAACCATAGAAGAAGATGAGTACGATCCGAAGTAAATAAGATAGAAGTCGGCGCGCGGGCTTAGCATGTTCTAGCTTCTCTATTGTCTTGTTAATCAACCAAGCGAGAAAACTACAAGCGCACTAGCGAACGAGCGTAATATATGAAGCGAGTATAGAGCGTAGGCTTTCGAGCCGTAGCCTACGCTTGCTCTCTTTTATGCACTTGCCTAGAAGGCTTACGGGTCCGTGGGTAAGCAACCGCTGCTTATCGATTAATAGAGCCAGCTCCACGTCCGAGCCTTAGATTAGAATAGAACAAGACATTTTCATTCTAGCGCACTAGCCAATTTCATTACCTGCTTCAAGTGCTGATTTTCATTTCTTAGTTGAAGGAGTGAGAATAGGCCTCAGGGTGGTTGTAAATCACTAGGAGTGGGCATGCTACGAGCTCTATGCCAGCCGGGTAAGGAGGGGATGCAATCATAGTGTTCATCCTTCCCATCAGCTCCGATATCCGAAATGGCTGTTGAGTCGCTGTGGCGAGACACTTCCCATTCTATAGATGGATACCGAGTTCGGGGGGCGGGGAAAGGCGTAGCATATTACTACATGGGGGAAAAAAAGACTGTAGTCGTCAAAGGCTGCAGACTTATTCCAGTAAAGGGGCCTGAAAACAAACGGCTTTTACGCGAGAAAGGGGGACCACCTATCTAATCTAACTAATGTCCCGCAACAAAACTCACGACGGTTCAATACCCGAATCGGAAGCCACAGCGACCCGCGGAGAGGCGGTGTCGAGTCCATGCAGACTATCAATTAGTCTAGTCATTCCATGTCTTATTTCTTAGGGGCTTCGGGGAATTGGCAGTTGCTCTAGTGGATCTCTCTTATGCTATTTCCACTTCCTGACTTGAAGAGTGAAAGGAAGGTAACTGAAAATCCTAGGATTACTCATGAGTTAGTGTGCAAGACCCATTGCCAGGCTCTCCTCTTTCTTAGATGTTATAACAGTGGTATCTTAGCTTTGCAGGATTTCCCACCAATTCCTTAGATCCCTAGTCTTAGAGCTAAAGGAAGTCCTATAACTAATCTAATCTCCCGAAGGAGAAGGCGGAGTTCTCTTTCCTGTGCTATCAAGAGGGACTTTTTCTTTTTATTAGGAATAATGAAAGTAAAGACCAAAAAATCTGTCTACATAGCTCCGGGTATACGAACTATCGGATCCCCAGGAGCTTCGCGGGGATCGTACGTCAGCCAAGGCCTTAGACCGGAGTGTGGATGCAGGTGAATCCCTCAGCTTCTGTTAGTTTAGTCCCCCCTCGGTGCCTCTTCCCTTTGCAAGGTCCATAAGCAGTATTATTGTAGCTGCTTCCGAAGCAAGGACAGTCTACCTTATCCCCGCTTTCAAAGCGAAGACGTTGACTAGTAGCCGGCTGACTTAGAATACCTGCATCACTCAAAGAAACCAATAAGGAGTTTCTTCCCAATTCGAAAAAGCTAAGAAAGAAAAAGAAATGATTTAGTTTGAAGCTTACCGTCAAGCAAAGAAATTGGAGGGGAGCTTACAGCGTGATTGATCCATCTGCGCTATTCCCTAATTGAAGGAAGTTGGAATATAGTATAGTGATTGCCAAAGGAGTGCATTCCCCAGTTAGGCTGGGAGAACAGAGCTAGCTTTAGATTGGGTTAGGCAAGATTCCGACTGGGAACCTATAAATGTAGAGGCCGGATGAAGAATCGGTTCAGCTTAAATTGGTTCTTTTAAAGTAAAGAAGAAGGACTGAGCCTTCAAGTGCAGATCTAACGACAAGGGAATCCGCTCTTTAGTCAGACTTTCTCGGGATAGAACTCTCAGGATGAATGCAAGGGATTCGAGATGAAACCTTTTATCCTACTCCTGCTTGTGACCATCTTGTGCCTTGATCTTTTGTTCTGTAATGTCAGAAGAGGAAGGTTAGGCAGTGCAGTAAGGTCTGCTGCTTCAGTTCTGAGAGTGATCGAAAGACAGGGTCGATGTAATTGAGGTGGAAGCGGAAAATCCTTCAATTCTGAGACAAGAAAGACGGAAGCTAAGAGTTCACATCCGGAAAGAAGGACTCACGACGGTTGCTAACCTCCAAAGCATGCATGTGACGGAAACGTCTAACCATTCCATCCTAGGCTTTCCCGCGCGTTACGCACCCGTTCGCCACTTTGTTCTCAACTCTTCTCACCTCCTGGGCGAGACAAGCTACCTTTAGCTAGGAGCCTCTTTTCCTTCTTTCTCGCTCCCCGAAAACAACGGACTCAAGTGAACCGGCCCAAGCCTTTAGGTGGGATAAAAGTAAGGCAGCGGCGATAAACTTGTCCAAAAATGATTCTAATCAGACTAAATATAAATAACGTAGGAACAAAACTTTTTCATGTTGTATCAATATATTGTTGGACTTGTTCCAATAAAGCCAATGAAAGATTTATCTTTGTAAGAGTCTTCCCAATGGATTTTTTACCCCCCTTTCTAAATAAACTACAAGCAAGAGATTGCTTCATTCAGGACAGAAAGTTCCTACAATACTAAAATTTCCAAAAGGGAAAGCTAAAGCAAAAGGGCCAAGAAAACCCCTGCTGCAAGACCAAGAAACCCGGATCGGATGCCACAACCGGATTAGAAGCAGTTGAGTAGAAGAGACTAAGAATAAAACTTGGCTAGGGCCTTTCTTTCGTTTTTTTGACACTTTTTATTCAAAGTTGGATGTTATAGGTGATAACCGCTTATAACCCAAAGCTTCCTGCAGCTCTCGCGTTATTGGTTGGTAAAGCCTGAGCAGAATCCCTTAGCGTATAGGTAGAACAAATAAAGAAAGTAGTACAAGATGGAAAAGGCCTTTTAGCGCATCCATATAAGAATATCATCCCACCGAGCAAGGAAATGAAATTATCATTGAAGATTTATATCTGAGCAAGCAAGATAAAATCTCTTCTTCATTGGGGAAAACAACCAACTTCATTTCTATCAATGCAGAGTCTATATACAGGTGGAAATTGGTCCTAGATAATTGTTTATCATGATTGGTCTTAGTTCGACTAATGATCAAAGAGGTACGAACAATAATGACAGAACAACGCGGAGGCGGAGCAAGTATAAAATTATTGCCATCGATGG
>NW_028292389.1:20000-22500 GCF_026168435.1 Sesamum indicum | reverse complement strand
TAAGCCTAAAATTGATTCTTCCTGGGTCGATGCCCGAGCGGTTAATGGGGACGGACTGTAAATTCGTTGGCAATATGTCTACGCTGGTTCAAATCCAGCTCGGCCCAATAATTCGCCAATCTACCATGAGATGGTATAACCCCCCTTGTCCTTCAGAAATACCCCATACGAAGATAAAAAAGAATCAAATTTTCTGCTAGATCCCTTATTGCCCTGGGATTGTAGTTCAATTGGTCAGAGCACCGCCCTGTCAAGGCGGAAGCTGCGGGTTCGAGCCCCGCCAGTCCCGACGGATCCAATATCCACTAAATACATCAATTCATTTTTCCCTTTCTATGAACTAGTAAAGGGTGTCGGGGGGCATACTTTCATTCCCAAAGCAAAAAGGAGTCTTTATTTCTTTTTTCTTTCCTATTTTTCCATTTCGCTTTTATTCTTTGTTTAGGTTTGTAACTATGTGATTAATCGAAGTGGAAAGACAACCTGATGATCCTTCATCAGATGATTGTCCAAGGAAGACGCAAGGTAAGTTATAGAAAAAAACAAGGAAACGGATGATAAATAAAGGAATTTTGGATTGATTGGGTCAGGAGTCCAAATTTTGATTCGGTATGGATAAAAGAACTTCCTATGTTATACTATTCAAGTCTCGACGACGAATTGATTTGATAGATCAGATATTGTTATTCATGATATTGATCCGATTCAAGATCATCGAGAGGTAATTCATTCATTGAATTTACAGACGAAAGATTTATCATCTCTAGGGGATTAAATCCCGAGTTATTGCGAAGTAAAAAACCGATGAGATTATGGAAGTCAATATTCTTGCATTTATTGCTACTGCACTATTCATTCTAGTTCCTACCGCTTTTCTACTTATCATTTATGTAAAAACAGTCAGTCAAAATGATTAATTCAATTGAATTTTCAAATGAATTTGAATGAAACTTTCCTTCTGAGTTCTTATCAAAAATTGACGAAGTCAAATGAAAAGGATTCCAATTTCACGTCTTAACTTAAATGAAATGAGCGGACTATAATCGGCAGTATTCTAAGAGATAGATAGTATGGTAGAAAGAAGGATTCATCTATTTCTTTCTACCATACTATCTATCTCTTAGTCTATATAGTCTATAAGGGTGTAATCTAGAATAAAGATAAAGGATTAAGTTTCTATATACAATATTCTCTTCATATATGTGTATATTAATTCCATATATTGGATGGAATTGACATAACACCCAATTTGCTACATCTATTTGTTCCGATCAATCTGAAATAATTCTTATCTTAGGATTCTAATTGCTTTCCTTTTACTAATAAGGAAGAGTAAACCTCACCGATTTTTAACGCCCGAACCATGATATGAAATAAGTTGATAAAGCCTAAATCGCCTTTCTCAAATTTAAAACCAAGCGGTAACTGCCCAATATGTGACTCGCCCGAGGCAAGATCTTATTATTGCATAGTCTCTCGTTAGACAACCACTATCTCTATATCATTTCTCATAGAAAGTGCGTATACACTTAACAAAACGACCTCGTCTTTGAACAGTAAAGAGGCAAAAAATAAAAAAAAAAGGTCCGGTCTTCGTATCCATCTATAAAGATAGTAAGAGCCCATTCCTTTTATTGAAATAGAAAATTTCGGAAGAATTTTAGGTTGGAATAAATTTCCAATCATCTGAATCCTCCTTTCTTTTCGAAATAGAAACACGGGAATCGCTGAAATATCTCTTTGATTGAAAGAGTATGATTCATATCATAGATTATTCCATTGGAATCCAATGGGATTCGAAATTCAGAGGTTTTTATTTTAAATAGTTCAAAACGTGTTGCAGAACGATCTATAAAACAATTGATACGGTTTGATTCCTCAACTCAATTAGTAGTACTTCTAGAGCCCACTTCTTCCCCACACTACGAGTGAAAGGGAAAATGTAAAGACTACCATTAAAGCAGCCCAAGCGAGACTTACTATATCCATGTGAATTATGTCCCCTATCTCTATAAATACGAAGGAATTATTTCTCACTAATAATAGTGGAATCAATGGCGCAGAGTCAAAAAGGGATTCTGCCCGAACACTATTGAGAAACCAATCCAATAAATCGATTATGATTTCGAATCCGGAAAGATTAAACACAAGCAAAATACGTAGTAACATCCCAAGGGAATGGGAACATGTAGGAATAAGAATAATAAGGCCTATTCTTTTTTTGTTTTGGTGACCTTCGTAAGTAAAAACGGAAGGGGAAAAATCACTAAAAAAGAGAAATCACTATCTATTACAGACCTCTATCTCCCCATTTGATCTAATCCGTACCCCCTTTCCCGATTATCGCTGTGAAACAGGGGTTTTGACTAGGGGTTGCCGAAAATAAATTCTTTCTTTTTGCCCCTTTTTCTATAAGAGTTTAATTATCCATCCAATCTAATATTGATTGGATACCTGAGCACGCAGAGATTCTCGCGAGTCCGTCGTATATAAAGCAACT
>NW_028292388.1:0-5000 GCF_026168435.1 Sesamum indicum | reverse complement strand
AAAGAAATTGCACGTGTCGAATGGATCAGAGAGGGTAGGGTTCCCCTACAAACCATTCGAGCTAAAATTGATTATTGTTCCTATACAGTTCGGACTATCTATGGGGTATTAGGCATCAAAATTTGGATTTTTATAGACAAGGAAGAGGAATAAGAAAACTTTAATTGTCTATCCCTTTTATGCATTGATTGAACAAAAAAAGGGGAACTCGTTCATTCTTTTTCTAACCAATCAAAGAAATTCTTAATTCTATAGGGTTGAATAAAAATTCGATTGACCTTTTTTTTTGATATAATTGCTATGCTTAGTGTGTGACTCGTTGGTTTTTTTAGGGTTAGGATTAAAAAAAGACCGGCCCAGTAGTATGAAAACCAACTCATCACTTCGTATTATCTGGATCTAAAGAACCAGTCAAGATATGATAAATCGGTCATATCTTTGTAGCAACTGCATTTTTTTTTGAATAAACTTTCATTCTAAGTTTAAAGCAAAATACAGAAGAAAGGTGTGGATAACTGGAAGGATGAGAGAAAGAGAGAAAAAGAATATCTATGATATAGAATTCCAATATGTAAGGTCTATGAGTCATCTCATAAAAGACAGTGTAATAAAGCATCAATACTAATTGATTCATCCATAATGAAATATTAAATGAATCTTTCGTATAGAAGAAAAAAATCAAGAGCTTCGAGCCAATAAAGACTAAGAAGGTTGACTCAAGAATAAATTGGATTATGAGCTCCGTTGGAAAATTCTGACCTAACCATTAAGTACGAAGCGGTGGGAACGATGAAACCTGTGAATGCAAAAGATTTTATTGAACAAATGAATCTTACTGATTCACTAGTCGGGATGGCGAAATGAACCAGAAATCAATTCATCTATTCTGAGAAGTCACGAACAAGTGCTACGACTGAAATAGAGATTGCAGGAGTAAATATTCGCCCGCGAAAACTTTCTTTTTTTTTTGAATTGGTAAACTTGGATAAAGGACAAAACAAAATAAAGATTTATTAGAACGTTAGAAAAAAAAAACTATTATTTATCAAATTTTTTATAAATGTTCTAATATCTATTCAAATTAATTCAAATTCAATTTTGAATCCTTTTTATTCGTGAGGAGCTGGATGAGAAGAAACTCTCACGTCCAGTTCTGTAGTAGAGATGGAATTCCGAAACAACCATCAACTATAACCCCAAAAGAACTAGATTTCGTAAACAACATAGAGGAAGAATGAAGGGAATATCTTATCGCGGTAATCATATTTGTTTCGGTAAATATGCTCTTCAGGCACTTGAACCTGCTTGGATCACATCTAGACAAATCGAAGCAGGTCGACGAGCAATGACACGAAATGCACGCCGTGGTGGAAAAATATGGGTCCGTATATTTCCAGACAAACCAGTTACAGTAAGACCTGCTGAAACACGTATGGGTTCGGGAAAAGGATCCCCTGAATATTGGGTAGCTGTTGTTAAACCGGGGCGAATACTATATGAAATGGGTGGAGTAACCGAAAATATAGCTAGAAGGGCTATTTTAATAGCAGCATCCAAAATGCCTATACGAACTCAATTTATTATTTCGGGATAAAGGATAAAAATGTAGAACCGACAGAAATGAGTCTTGGGGATGAAACAAAACCGCAGTTTCTTTTTTTGGACAAACAATATTTCTTTTATTTTCTTCATCCTTTGCATTGGAAGAATAGACTAAAAAATTGATATGATTCAACCTCAGACCCATTTAAATGTAGCGGATAACAGCGGGGCTCGAGAATTGATGTGTATTCGAATCATAGGAGCTAGTAATCGTCGATATGCTCATATTGGTGACGTTATTGTTGCTGTGATCAAAGAAGCAGTACCAAATATGCCCCTAGAAAAATCAGAAGTAGTCCGAGCTGTAATTGTTCGTACCTGTAAAGAACTTAAACGTGACAGCGGTATGATAATACGATATGATGACAATGCTGCAGTTGTGATTGATCAAGAAGGAAATCCAAAAGGAACTCGAATTTTTGGTGCAATCCCCCGGGAATTGAGACAATTAAATTTTACTAAAATAGTTTCATTAGCTCCCGAGGTATTATAAAATAAAATGAGATCGCGATATCTTTTGCGTATTTGAAAGAAATAAATTCAGAACTAGATTAATTCGTAGATTGTGTCTCACGCATATACCTTGAAAAATTCATATTCATAAACCAATAAAGAAAAAAGAAAAACATGTTGATTATATCCAATTTTGAGGCACCAATAATTTTAGTTCATCATGGGTAGAGACACTATTGCTGAGATAATAACCTCTATACGAAATGCTGATATGGATAAAAAAGAGTTGTTCGCATAGCATCCACTAATATTACCGAAAATATTGTTAAAATACTTTTCCGAGAAGGTTTTATCGAAAACGTCAGAAAACATCAAGAAAAAAATAAATATTTTTTGGTTTTAACCTTGCGACATAGAAGGAATAGGAAAAGACCCTATAGAAATTTTTTAAATTTAAAAAGGATCAGTCGACCCGGTCTACGAATCTATTGTAACTCGCAACGAATTCCTAGAATTTTAGGTGGAATGGGAATTGTAATTCTTTCTACTTCGCGAGGTATAATGACAGACCGGAGGCTCGACTAGAAGGAATCGGCGGAGAAATTTTGTGTTATATATGGTAATCCTTTTAATATCCAAATGGGATCCGAAACCTCTTCCTATTTGTAAAAAAAAAAAGAAAGGGGGTGAGTTGTCTAATATCTTTTCTCCTCCATTAGTTGATACTTCAAGGGGGCTTTACCTGAAATGAAAGAAAAAAAATGGATTCATGAAGGTTTAATTACCGAATCGCTGCCAAATGGCATGTTCCGGGTTCGGTTAGATAATGAAGATCTGATTCTAGGTTATGTTTCAGGAAAGATCCGACGTAGTTTTATACGGATACTGCCAGGAGATAAAGTCAAAATTGAAGTAAGTCGTTATGATTCAACCAGAGGACGTATAATTTATCGACTCCGAAACAAGGATTCGAAAGATTAGGTGGTTTTTATTCAATACGATTCGAGATCAAAAATTGCAAGAAACTTATTTTCTACCAAGAAGTAGATTCAGAATTAAGATAAGGAATGACAAATATGAAAATAAGAGCTTCCGTTCGTAAAATTTGTGAAAAATGTCGACTAATCCGTAGGCGGGGGCGCATTATAGTAATTTGTTCCAACCCGAGACATAAACAAAGACAAGGATAGTCAGACTCGCTAAAGGGCTCAATGTACAAATAAAGAATCTCTTTTGACATGAAATGGATATATCCATATATTTCTGACTCATACTTATGAGATGATACAATATGGCCAAAGCTATACGAGAACTGGTTCACGTAGGAATGTACGTATTGGTTCACGTAAGAGTGCACGTAGAATACCAAAGGGAGTTATTCATGTTCAAGCAAGTTTCAATAATACCATTGTCACAGTTACAGATGTCCGGGGTCGGGTGGTTTCCTGGTCCTCGGCCGGTACTTGTGGATTCAAGGGTACGAGAAGAGGGACACCCTTTGCCGCTCAAACTGCAGCATCAAATGCTATTCGTACAGTAGTGGATCAAGGTATGCAACGAGCCGAAGTCATGATAAAAGGTCCCGGTCTCGGAAGAGACGCAGCATTACGAGCTATTCGTAGAAGTGGTATACTATTAACTTTTGTACGGATGTAACCCCTATGCCACATAATGGCTGTAGACCTCCGAAAAAAAGACGTGTGTAGAAATGAACAGTGAAGAAATTTCCAGAGAAACAAGAGAAATAAATAATTCAATCAAATTAAAAAATATTACTATGGTTCGAGAGAAAGTAACAGTATCTACTCGGACACTACAGTGGAAGTGTGTTGAATCAAGAACAGACAGTAAACGTCTTTATTATGGGCGCTTTATTCTGTCTCCACTTATGAAAGGCCAAGCCGACACAATAGGCATTGCCATGCGAAGAGCTTTGCTTGGAGAAATAGAAGGAACATGTATCACACGTGTAAAATCTGAGAACGTCCCCCATGAATATTCTACTATAACGGGTATTCAAGAATCGGTCCATGAAATTTTAATGAATTTGAAAGAAATTGTATTGAGAAGTAATCTATATGGAACTTGTGACGCGTCTATTTGTGTCAAGGGTCCTGGATATGTAACTGCTCAAGATATCATCTTACCACCTTATGTAGAAATCGTTGACAATACACAACATATAGCTAGCTTGACAGAACCAATTCATTTTTGTATTGGATTAGAAATCGAGAGAAATCGCGGATATCTTATAAAAATGCCACAGAACTTTCAAGATGGAAGTTATCCTATAGATGCTGTATTCATGCCTGTTCGAAATGTGAATCATAGTATTCATTCCTATGGGAATGGGAATGAAAAACAAGAGATACTCTTTCTCGAAATATGGACAAATGGGAGTTTAACTCCGAAAGAAGCACTTCATGAAGCCTCCCGAAATTTGATTGATTTATTTATTCCCTTTTTACATAAGGAAGAAGAAAACTTACCTTTAGAGGACAATCAACGCACGGTTCCTTTATCCCCTTTTACTTTTCACGATAAATTGGATAAACTCAGAAAAAACAAAAACAAAATAGCATTGAAATCGATTTTTATTGATCAATCCGAATTGTCTCCCAGGGTCTATAATTGCCTCAAAAGGTCCAATATATATACATTATTGGACCTTTTGAATAACAGTCAAGAAGATCTTATGAAAATTGAACATTTTCGCCTAGAAGATGTAAAAGAGATATGGGGCATTCTAGAAAAACATTTCGCAATTGATTTACCAAAAAAGAAGCTTTAAATCTATTGGATTTTTTTTCGTCTTTTTTAATTAAGATGAAAATAGGTTTTGAATCTGTAGCACAATTCATATATTCGAAAGAAATTCAGAATTTTATTCAATAGATGTATCTAGGGAGAATTCGCTTTGAAGCGACTATTCCCTAGATACACAC
>NW_028292387.1:300000-410927 GCF_026168435.1 Sesamum indicum | reverse complement strand
AACGCTTAGCAATGTACCACACAAATACATGGGTCTACACCAACGTTTTGCTCAAGTTTCGTAGAATTCTATGGACGTTCAATATTTAGCTGTTTTGCACGGTTTTATTAAAGAAAGTTCATTTCCCTTTTACACTAATTTCTAATTATTATTATGCTTAGCAAATTTACCACACAGATGCATGGGTCTAGTCCAACGTTTGGGTCAAGTTTCGTGGATTTCTAAGAACGTCCAAAATTTAGCTTTCTTGCACGGTTTTATTAAAGGAACATCGTTTCCTTTTTACACTAACTTGTAGTTATTATTACGCTTAGTAAATTTACTACACAAATAAATGGGTCTATATCGACGTTTGGGTCAAGTTTCATGGAATTCTGAGAACGTTCAAAATTAAACTGTTTTGCGCGGTTTATTAAGCAAGTTCTTTTCCCTTTTACACTAACTTGTAGTCATTATTACGCTTAGCAAATTTACCACACAAATGCATGGGTCTTTTCCTACGTTTGGGTCAAGTTTCGTGGAATTCTGTGAACGTTCAAAATTTAGCTTTTTTACACTGTTTTTTAAAGGAACTTCGTTTCCTTTTTGCGCTAACTTGTAGTTATTATTACGCTTAGCAATTTTACTACACAAATGCATGGGTCCTATATCTACGTTTGGGTCAAGTTTCTTGGAATTCTGATAAACGTTCAAAATTAAGCTGTTTTGCACGGTTTTATTAAAGCAAGTTCGTTTCCCTTTTACACTAACTTGTAGTTATTATTACGCTTAACAAATTTACCATAGAAATACATGGGTCTAGACCTACGTTTGGTTTGAGTTTCCTGAAATTCTTAGAACATTCAAAATTTAGCTATTTTGCTTGGTTTTTGTAAAGCAAGTTCGTTTCCTTTATACACTGACTTGTATTTATTATTACGCTTTGCAAATTTACAACACAAATGCATGGGTGTAGACCAACGTTTTGGGTCAAGTTTCATCGAATTCTAAGAACGTTCAAAATTTAGCTGTTGTGCACGGTTTTATTAAAGCAAGTTCTTTTTCCTTTTACACTAACTTGTTTTTAGAATTACGCTTCGCAAATTTACCACACAAATGCATGAGTACCTACGTTTGGGTCAAGTTTCGTGGAATTCTGAGAACGTTCATAATTTAGCTGTTTTGCACGGCTTTATTACAGCAAATTCGTTTCCCGTTTACACTAACTTGTAGTTATTATTATTACGCTTAGCAAATTTACCACACAAATACATGGGTCTAGACCAACGTTTCGATCAAATTTCATAGAATTCTATGAACCTTCAATATTTAGCTGTTTTACACGGTTGATTAAAGCAAGTTCGTTTCCATTTTAAACTAACTTGTAGTTATTATTACGTTTAGCAAATTTACCACACAAATACATGGGTCTAGACCAACGTTTGGGTCAAGTTTCGTGGAATTCTATGAACGTTCAAAATTTAGCTGTTTTGCTCGGTTTTATTAAAGCATGTTCGTTTCCATTTTTACAACGCTTAGCAAATGTACCATACAAATACATGGGTCTACACCAATGTTTTGGTCAAGTCACGTAGAATTCTATGAACGTTCAATATTTAGCTGTTTTCCACGGTTTTATTAGAGCTAGTTCATTTCCCTTTTACACTAACTTGTTGTTATTGTTACGCTTAGCAAATTTACCATAGAAATACATGGGTCTAGTCCTACGTTTGGTTCGAGTTTCCTGAAATTCTTAGAACATTCAAAATTTAGCTATTTTGCATGGTTTTTGTAAAGCAAGTTCGTTTCCCTTATACACTAACTTGTATTTACTATTACGCTTTGCAAATTTACAACACAAATGCATGGGTGTAGACCAACATTTGGGGTCAAGTTTCGTCGAATTCTAAGAACGTTCAAAATTTAGCTGTTGTGCACGGTTTTATTAAAGCAAGTTCTTTTTCCTTTTACACTAACTTGTTTTTAGAATTACGCTTCGCAAATTTACCACACAAATGCATGGGTACCTACGTCTGGGTGAAGTTTCGGGGAATTCTGAGAACGCTCAAAATTTAGCTGTTTTGCTTGGTTTTACTAAAGCAAGTTCGTTTACCTTTTACACTAGCTTGTAGTTATTATTACGCTTTGCAAATTTACCACACAAATGCATGAGTTTAGACCTACGTTTGGGTCATGTTTCGTAGAATTCTATGAACCGTCAATATTTAGCTGTTTTACACGGTTTATTAAAGCAAGTTCGTTTCCATTTTTACACTAACTTGTAGTTATTATTACGCTTAGGAAATTTACCATACAAATACATGGGTCTAGACCAACGTTTGGGTCAAGTATCGTGGAATTCTATGAACGTTCAAAATTTAGCTGTTTTGCTCGGTTTTATTAAAGCAAGTTCGTTTCTATTTTTACAACGCTTAGCAATGTACCACACAAATACATGGGTCTACACCAACGTTTTGCTCAAGTTTCGTAGAATTCTATGGACGTTCAATATTTAGCTGTTTTGCACGGTTTTATTAAAGAAAGTTCATTTCCCTTTTACACTAATTTCTAATTATTATTATGCTTAGCAAATTTACCACACAGATGCATGGGTCTAGTCCAACGTTTGGGTCAAGTTTCGTGGATTTCTAAGAACGTCCAAAATTTAGCTTTCTTGCACGGTTTTATTAAAGGAACATCGTTTCCTTTTTACACTAACTTGTAGTTATTATTACGCTTAGTAAATTTACTACACAAATAAATGGGTCTATATCGACGTTTGGGTCAAGTTTTATGGAATTCTGAGAACGTTCAAAATTAAACTGTTTTGCGCGGTTTATTAAGCAAGTTCTTTTCCCTTTTACACTAACTTGTAGTCATTATTACGCTTAGCAAATTTACCACACAAATGCATGGGTCTTTTCCTACGTTTGGGTCAAGTTTCGTGGAATTCTGTGAACGTTCAAAATTTAGCTTTTTTACACTGTTTTTTAAAGGAACTTCGTTTCCTTTTTGCGCTAACTTGTAGTTATTATTACGCTTAGCAATTTTACTACACAAATGCATGGGTCTATATCTACGTTTGGGTCAAGTTTCTTGGAATTCTGATAAACGTTCAAAATTAAGCTGTTTTGCACGGTTTTATTAAAGCAAGTTCGTTTCCCTTTTACACTAACTTGTAGTTATTATTACGCTTAACAAATTTACCATAGAAATACATGGGTCTAGACCTACGTTTGGTTTGAGTTTCCTGAAATTCTTAGAACATTCAAAATTTAGCTATTTTGCTTGGTTTTTGTAAAGCAAGTTCGTTTCCTTTATACACTGACTTGTATTTATTATTACGCTTTGCAAATTTACAACACAAATGCATGGGTGTAGACCAACGTTTTGGGTCAAGTTTCATCGAATTCTAAGAACATTCAAAATTTAGCTGTTGTGCACGGTTTTATTAAAGCAAGTTCTTTTTCCTTTTACACTAACTTGTTTTTAGAATTACGCTTCGCAAATTTACCACACAAATGCATGAGTACCTACGTTTGGGTCAAGTTTCGTGGAATTCTGAGAACGTTCATAATTTAGCTGTTTTGCACGGCTTTATTACAGCAAATTCGTTTCCCGTTTACACTAACTTGTAGTTATTATTATTACGCTTAGCAAATTTACCACACAAATACATGGGTCTAGACCAACGTTTCGATCAAATTTCATAGAATTCTATGAACCTTCAATATTTAGCTGTTTTACACGGTTGATTAAAGCAAGTTCGTTTCCATTTTAAACTAACTTGTAGTTATTATTACGTTTAGCAAATTTACCACACAAATACATGGGTCTAGACCAACGTTTGGGTCAAGTTTCGTGGAATTCTATGAACGTTCAAAATTTAGCTGTTTTGCTCGGTTTTATTAAAGCATGTTCGTTTCCATTTTTACAACGCTTAGCAAATGTACCATACAAATACATGGGTCTACACCAATGTTTTGGTCAAGTCACGTAGAATTCTATGAACGTTCAATATTTAGCTGTTTTCCACGGTTTTATTAGAGCTAGTTCATTTCCCTTTTACACTAACTTGTTGTTATTGTTACGCTTAGCAAATTTACCATAGAAATACATGGGTCTAGTCCTACGTTTGGTTCGAGTTTCCTGAAATTCTTAGAACATTCAAAATTTAGCTATTTTGCATGGTTTTTGTAAAGCAAGTTCGTTTCCCTTATACACTAACTTGTATTTACTATTACGCTTTGCAAATTTACAACACAAATGCATGGGTGTAGACCAACATTTGGGGTCAAGTTTCGTCGAATTCTAAGAACGTTCAAAATTTAGCTGTTGTGCACGGTTTTATTAAAGCAAGTTCTTTTTCCTTTTACACTAACTTGTTTTTAGAATTACGCTTCGCAAATTTACCACACAAATGCATGGGTACCTACGTCTGGGTGAAGTTTCGGGGAATTCTGAGAACGCTCAAAATTTAGCTGTTTTGCTTGGTTTTACTAAAGCAAGTTCGTTTACCTTTTACACTAGCTTGTAGTTATTATTACGCTTTGCAAATTTACCACACAAATGCATGAGTTTAGACCTACGTTTGGGTCATGTTTCGTAGAATTCTATGAACCGTCAATATTTAGCTGTTTTACACGGTTTATTAAAGCAAGTTCGTTTCCATTTTTACACTAACTTGTAGTTATTATTACGCTTAGGAAATTTACCATACAAATACATGGGTCTAGACCAACGTTTGGGTCAAGTATCGTGGAATTCTATGAACGTTCAAAATTTAGCTGTTTTGCTCGGTTTTATTAAAGCAAGTTCGTTTCTATTTTTACAACGCTTAGCAATGTACCACACAAATACATGGGTCTACACCAACGTTTTGCTCAAGTTTCGTAGAATTCTATGGACGTTCAATATTTAGCTGTTTTGCACGGTTTTATTAAAGAAAGTTCATTTCCCTTTTACACTAATTTCTAATTATTATTATGCTTAGCAAATTTACCACACAGATGCATGGGTCTAGTCCAACGTTTGGGTCAAGTTTCGTGGATTTCTAAGAACGTCCAAAATTTAGCTTTCTTGCACGGTTTTATTAAAGGAACATCGTTTCCTTTTTACACTAACTTGTAGTTATTATTACGCTTAGTAAATTTACTACACAAATAAATGGGTCTATATCGACGTTTGGGTCAAGTTTTATGGAATTCTGAGAACGTTCAAAATTAAACTGTTTTGCGCGGTTTATTAAGCAAGTTCTTTTCCCTTTTACACTAACTTGTAGTCATTATTACGCTTAGCAAATTTACCACACAAATGCATGGGTCTTTTCCTACGTTTGGGTCAAGTTTCGTGGAATTCTGTGAACGTTCAAAATTTAGCTTTTTTACACTGTTTTTTAAAGGAACTTCGTTTCCTTTTTGCGCTAACTTGTAGTTATTATTACGCTTAGCAATTTTACTACACAAATGCATGGGTCTATATCTACGTTTGGGTCAAGTTTCTTGGAATTCTGATAAACGTTCAAAATTAAGCTGTTTTGCACGGTTTTATTAAAGCAAGTTCGTTTCCCTTTTACACTAACTTGTAGTTATTATTACGCTTAACAAATTTACCATAGAAATACATGGGTCTAGACCTACGTTTGGTTTGAGTTTCCTGAAATTCTTAGAACATTCAAAATTTAGCTATTTTGCTTGGTTTTTGTAAAGCAAGTTCGTTTCCTTTATACACTGACTTGTATTTATTATTACGCTTTGCAAATTTACAACACAAATGCATGGGTGTAGACCAACGTTTTGGGTCAAGTTTCATCGAATTCTAAGAACATTCAAAATTTAGCTGTTGTGCACGGTTTTATTAAAGCAAGTTCTTTTTCCTTTTACACTAACTTGTTTTTAGAATTACGCTTCGCAAATTTACCACACAAATGCATGAGTACCTACGTTTGGGTCAAGTTTCGTGGAATTCTGAGAACGTTCATAATTTAGCTGTTTTGCACGGCTTTATTACAGCAAATTCGTTTCCCGTTTACACTAACTTGTAGTTATTATTATTACGCTTAGCAAATTTACCACACAAATACATGGGTCTAGACCAACGTTTCGATCAAATTTCATAGAATTCTATGAACCTTCAATATTTAGCTGTTTTACACGGTTGATTAAAGCAAGTTCGTTTCCATTTTAAACTAACTTGTAGTTATTATTACGTTTAGCAAATTTACCACACAAATACATGGGTCTAGACCAACGTTTGGGTCAAGTTTCGTGGAATTCTATGAACGTTCAAAATTTAGCTGTTTTGCTCGGTTTTATTAAAGCATGTTCGTTTCCATTTTTACAACGCTTAGCAAATGTACCATACAAATACATGGGTCTACACCAATGTTTTGGTCAAGTCACGTAGAATTCTATGAACGTTCAATATTTAGCTGTTTTCCACGGTTTTATTAGAGCTAGTTCATTTCCCTTTTACACTAACTTGTTGTTATTGTTACGCTTAGCAAATTTACCATAGAAATACATGGGTCTAGTCCTACGTTTGGTTCGAGTTTCCTGAAATTCTTAGAACATTCAAAATTTAGCTATTTTGCATGGTTTTTGTAAAGCAAGTTCGTTTCCCTTATACACTAACTTGTATTTACTATTACGCTTTGCAAATTTACAACACAAATGCATGGGTGTAGACCAACATTTGGGGTCAAGTTTCGTCGAATTCTAAGAACGTTCAAAATTTAGCTGTTGTGCACGGTTTTATTAAAGCAAGTTCTTTTTCCTTTTACACTAACTTGTTTTTAGAATTACGCTTCGCAAATTTACCACACAAATGCATGGGTACCTACGTCTGGGTGAAGTTTCGGGGAATTCTGAGAACGCTCAAAATTTAGCTGTTTTGCTTGGTTTTACTAAAGCAAGTTCGTTTACCTTTTACACTAGCTTGTAGTTATTATTACGCTTTGCAAATTTACCACACAAATGCATGAGTTTAGACCTACGTTTGGGTCATGTTTCGTAGAATTCTATGAACCGTCAATATTTAGCTGTTTTACACGGTTTATTAAAGCAAGTTCGTTTCCATTTTTACACTAACTTGTAGTTATTATTACGCTTAGGAAATTTACCATACAAATACATGGGTCTAGACCAACGTTTGGGTCAAGTATCGTGGAATTCTATGAACGTTCAAAATTTAGCTGTTTTGCTCGGTTTTATTAAAGCAAGTTCGTTTCTATTTTTACAACGCTTAGCAATGTACCACACAAATACATGGGTCTACACCAACGTTTTGCTCAAGTTTCGTAGAATTCTATGGACGTTCAATATTTAGCTGTTTTGCACGGTTTTATTAAAGAAAGTTCATTTCCCTTTTACACTAATTTCTAATTATTATTATGCTTAGCAAATTTACCACACAGATGCATGGGTCTAGTCCAACGTTTGGGTCAAGTTTCGTGGATTTCTAAGAACGTCCAAAATTTAGCTTTCTTGCACGGTTTTATTAAAGGAACATCGTTTCCTTTTTACACTAACTTGTAGTTATTATTACGCTTAGTAAATTTACTACACAAATAAATGGGTCTATATCGACGTTTGGGTCAAGTTTTATGGAATTCTGAGAACGTTCAAAATTAAACTGTTTTGCGCGGTTTATTAAGCAAGTTCTTTTCCCTTTTACACTAACTTGTAGTCATTATTACGCTTAGCAAATTTACCACACAAATGCATGGGTCTTTTCCTACGTTTGGGTCAAGTTTCGTGGAATTCTGTGAACGTTCAAAATTTAGCTTTTTTACACTGTTTTTTAAAGGAACTTCGTTTCCTTTTTGCGCTAACTTGTAGTTATTATTACGCTTAGCAATTTTACTACACAAATGCATGGGTCTATATCTACGTTTGGGTCAAGTTTCTTGGAATTCTGATAAACGTTCAAAATTAAGCTGTTTTGCACGGTTTTATTAAAGCAAGTTCGTTTCCCTTTTACACTAACTTGTAGTTATTATTACGCTTAACAAATTTACCATAGAAATACATGGGTCTAGACCTACGTTTGGTTTGAGTTTCCTGAAATTCTTAGAACATTCAAAATTTAGCTATTTTGCTTGGTTTTTGTAAAGCAAGTTCGTTTCCTTTATACACTGACTTGTATTTATTATTACGCTTTGCAAATTTACAACACAAATGCATGGGTGTAGACCAACGTTTTGGGTCAAGTTTCATCGAATTCTAAGAACATTCAAAATTTAGCTGTTGTGCACGGTTTTATTAAAGCAAGTTCTTTTTCCTTTTACACTAACTTGTTTTTAGAATTACGCTTCGCAAATTTACCACACAAATGCATGAGTACCTACGTTTGGGTCAAGTTTCGTGGAATTCTGAGAACGTTCATAATTTAGCTGTTTTGCACGGCTTTATTACAGCAAATTCGTTTCCCGTTTACACTAACTTGTAGTTATTATTATTACGCTTAGCAAATTTACCACACAAATACATGGGTCTAGACCAACGTTTCGATCAAATTTCATAGAATTCTATGAACCTTCAATATTTAGCTGTTTTACACGGTTGATTAAAGCAAGTTCGTTTCCATTTTAAACTAACTTGTAGTTATTATTACGTTTAGCAAATTTACCACACAAATACATGGGTCTAGACCAACGTTTGGGTCAAGTTTCGTGGAATTCTATGAACGTTCAAAATTTAGCTGTTTTGCTCGGTTTTATTAAAGCATGTTCGTTTCCATTTTTACAACGCTTAGCAAATGTACCATACAAATACATGGGTCTACACCAATGTTTTGGTCAAGTCACGTAGAATTCTATGAACGTTCAATATTTAGCTGTTTTCCACGGTTTTATTAGAGCTAGTTCATTTCCCTTTTACACTAACTTGTTGTTATTGTTACGCTTAGCAAATTTACCATAGAAATACATGGGTCTAGTCCTACGTTTGGTTCGAGTTTCCTGAAATTCTTAGAACATTCAAAATTTAGCTATTTTGCATGGTTTTTGTAAAGCAAGTTCGTTTCCCTTATACACTAACTTGTATTTACTATTACGCTTTGCAAATTTACAACACAAATGCATGGGTGTAGACCAACATTTGGGGTCAAGTTTCGTCGAATTCTAAGAACGTTCAAAATTTAGCTGTTGTGCACGGTTTTATTAAAGCAAGTTCTTTTTCCTTTTACACTAACTTGTTTTTAGAATTACGCTTCGCAAATTTACCACACAAATGCATGGGTACCTACGTCTGGGTGAAGTTTCGGGGAATTCTGAGAACGCTCAAAATTTAGCTGTTTTGCTTGGTTTTACTAAAGCAAGTTCGTTTACCTTTTACACTAGCTTGTAGTTATTATTACGCTTTGCAAATTTACCACACAAATGCATGAGTTTAGACCTACGTTTGGGTCATGTTTCGTAGAATTCTATGAACCGTCAATATTTAGCTGTTTTACACGGTTTATTAAAGCAAGTTCGTTTCCATTTTTACACTAACTTGTAGTTATTATTACGCTTAGGAAATTTACCATACAAATACATGGGTCTAGACCAACGTTTGGGTCAAGTATCGTGGAATTCTATGAACGTTCAAAATTTAGCTGTTTTGCTCGGTTTTATTAAAGCAAGTTCGTTTCTATTTTTACAACGCTTAGCAATGTACCACACAAATACATGGGTCTACACCAACGTTTTGCTCAAGTTTCGTAGAATTCTATGGACGTTCAATATTTAGCTGTTTTGCACGGTTTTATTAAAGAAAGTTCATTTCCCTTTTACACTAATTTCTAATTATTATTATGCTTAGCAAATTTACCACACAGATGCATGGGTCTAGTCCAACGTTTGGGTCAAGTTTCGTGGATTTCTAAGAACGTCCAAAATTTAGCTTTCTTGCACGGTTTTATTAAAGGAACATCGTTTCCTTTTTACACTAACTTGTAGTTATTATTACGCTTAGTAAATTTACTACACAAATAAATGGGTCTATATCGACGTTTGGGTCAAGTTTTATGGAATTCTGAGAACGTTCAAAATTAAACTGTTTTGCGCGGTTTATTAAGCAAGTTCTTTTCCCTTTTACACTAACTTGTAGTCATTATTACGCTTAGCAAATTTACCACACAAATGCATGGGTCTTTTCCTACGTTTGGGTCAAGTTTCGTGGAATTCTGTGAACGTTCAAAATTTAGCTTTTTTACACTGTTTTTTAAAGGAACTTCGTTTCCTTTTTGCGCTAACTTGTAGTTATTATTACGCTTAGCAATTTTACTACACAAATGCATGGGTCTATATCTACGTTTGGGTCAAGTTTCTTGGAATTCTGATAAACGTTCAAAATTAAGCTGTTTTGCACGGTTTTATTAAAGCAAGTTCGTTTCCCTTTTACACTAACTTGTAGTTATTATTACGCTTAACAAATTTACCATAGAAATACATGGGTCTAGACCTACGTTTGGTTTGAGTTTCCTGAAATTCTTAGAACATTCAAAATTTAGCTATTTTGCTTGGTTTTTGTAAAGCAAGTTCGTTTCCTTTATACACTGACTTGTATTTATTATTACGCTTTGCAAATTTACAACACAAATGCATGGGTGTAGACCAACGTTTTGGGTCAAGTTTCATCGAATTCTAAGAACGTTCAAAATTTAGCTGTTGTGCACGATTTTATTAAAGCAAGTTCTTTTTCCTTTTACACTAACTTGTTTTTAGAATTACGCTTCGCAAATTTACCACACAAATGCATGAGTACCTACGTTTGGGTCAAGTTTCGTGGAATTCTGAGAACGTTCATAATTTAGCTGTTTTGCACGGCTTTATTACAGCAAATTCGTTTCCCGTTTACACTAACTTGTAGTTATTATTATTACGCTTAGCAAATTTACCACACAAATACATGGGTCTAGACCAACGTTTCGATCAAATTTCATAGAATTCTATGAACCTTCAATATTTAGCTGTTTTACACGGTTGATTAAAGCAAGTTCGTTTCCATTTTAAACTAACTTGTAGTTATTATTACGTTTAGCAAATTTACCACACAAATACATGGGTCTAGACCAACGTTTGGGTCAAGTTTCGTGGAATTCTATGAACGTTCAAAATTTAGCTGTTTTGCTCGGTTTTATTAAAGCATGTTCGTTTCCATTTTTACAACGCTTAGCAAATGTACCATACAAATACATGGGTCTACACCAATGTTTTGGTCAAGTCACGTAGAATTCTATGAACGTTCAATATTTAGCTGTTTTCCACGGTTTTATTAGAGCTAGTTCATTTCCCTTTTACACTAACTTGTTGTTATTGTTACGCTTAGCAAATTTACCATAGAAATACATGGGTCTAGTCCTACGTTTGGTTCGAGTTTCCTGAAATTCTTAGAACATTCAAAATTTAGCTATTTTGCATGGTTTTTGTAAAGCAAGTTCGTTTCCCTTATACACTAACTTGTATTTACTATTACGCTTTGCAAATTTACAACACAAATGCATGGGTGTAGACCAACATTTGGGGTCAAGTTTCGTCGAATTCTAAGAACGTTCAAAATTTAGCTGTTGTGCACGGTTTTATTAAAGCAAGTTCTTTTTCCTTTTACACTAACTTGTTTTTAGAATTACGCTTCGCAAATTTACCACACAAATGCATGGGTACCTACGTCTGGGTGAAGTTTCGGGGAATTCTGAGAACGCTCAAAATTTAGCTGTTTTGCTTGGTTTTACTAAAGCAAGTTCGTTTACCTTTTACACTAGCTTGTAGTTATTATTACGCTTTGCAAATTTACCACACAAATGCATGAGTTTAGACCTACGTTTGGGTCATGTTTCGTAGAATTCTATGAACCGTCAATATTTAGCTGTTTTACACGGTTTATTAAAGCAAGTTCGTTTCCATTTTTACACTAACTTGTAGTTATTATTACGCTTAGGAAATTTACCATACAAATACATGGGTCTAGACCAACGTTTGGGTCAAGTATCGTGGAATTCTATGAACGTTCAAAATTTAGCTGTTTTGCTCGGTTTTATTAAAGCAAGTTCGTTTCTATTTTTACAACGCTTAGCAATGTACCACACAAATACATGGGTCTACACCAACGTTTTGCTCAAGTTTCGTAGAATTCTATGGACGTTCAATATTTAGCTGTTTTGCACGGTTTTATTAAAGAAAGTTCATTTCCCTTTTACACTAATTTCTAATTATTATTATGCTTAGCAAATTTACCACACAGATGCATGGGTCTAGTCCAACGTTTGGGTCAAGTTTCGTGGATTTCTAAGAACGTCCAAAATTTAGCTTTCTTGCACGGTTTTATTAAAGGAACATCGTTTCCTTTTTACACTAACTTGTAGTTATTATTACGCTTAGTAAATTTACTACACAAATAAATGGGTCTATATCGACGTTTGGGTCAAGTTTTATGGAATTCTGAGAACGTTCAAAATTAAACTGTTTTGCGCGGTTTATTAAGCAAGTTCTTTTCCCTTTTACACTAACTTGTAGTCATTATTACGCTTAGCAAATTTACCACACAAATGCATGGGTCTTTTCCTACGTTTGGGTCAAGTTTCGTGGAATTCTGTGAACGTTCAAAATTTAGCTTTTTTACACTGTTTTTTAAAGGAACTTCGTTTCCTTTTTGCGCTAACTTGTAGTTATTATTACGCTTAGCAATTTTACTACACAAATGCATGGGTCTATATCTACGTTTGGGTCAAGTTTCTTGGAATTCTGATAAACGTTCAAAATTAAGCTGTTTTGCACGGTTTTATTAAAGCAAGTTCGTTTCCCTTTTACACTAACTTGTAGTTATTATTACGCTTAACAAATTTACCATAGAAATACATGGGTCTAGACCTACGTTTGGTTTGAGTTTCCTGAAATTCTTAGAACATTCAAAATTTAGCTATTTTGCTTGGTTTTTGTAAAGCAAGTTCGTTTCCTTTATACACTGACTTGTATTTATTATTACGCTTTGCAAATTTACAACACAAATGCATGGGTGTAGACCAACGTTTTGGGTCAAGTTTCATCGAATTCTAAGAACGTTCAAAATTTAGCTGTTGTGCACGATTTTATTAAAGCAAGTTCTTTTTCCTTTTACACTAACTTGTTTTTAGAATTACGCTTCGCAAATTTACCACACAAATGCATGAGTACCTACGTTTGGGTCAAGTTTCGTGGAATTCTGAGAACGTTCATAATTTAGCTGTTTTGCACGGCTTTATTACAGCAAATTCGTTTCCCGTTTACACTAACTTGTAGTTATTATTATTACGCTTAGCAAATTTACCACACAAATACATGGGTCTAGACCAACGTTTCGATCAAATTTCATAGAATTCTATGAACCTTCAATATTTAGCTGTTTTACACGGTTGATTAAAGCAAGTTCGTTTCCATTTTAAACTAACTTGTAGTTATTATTACGTTTAGCAAATTTACCACACAAATACATGGGTCTAGACCAACGTTTGGGTCAAGTTTCGTGGAATTCTATGAACGTTCAAAATTTAGCTGTTTTGCTCGGTTTTATTAAAGCATGTTCGTTTCCATTTTTACAACGCTTAGCAAATGTACCATACAAATACATGGGTCTACACCAATGTTTTGGTCAAGTCACGTAGAATTCTATGAACGTTCAATATTTAGCTGTTTTCCACGGTTTTATTAGAGCTAGTTCATTTCCCTTTTACACTAACTTGTTGTTATTGTTACGCTTAGCAAATTTACCATAGAAATACATGGGTCTAGTCCTACGTTTGGTTCGAGTTTCCTGAAATTCTTAGAACATTCAAAATTTAGCTATTTTGCATGGTTTTTGTAAAGCAAGTTCGTTTCCCTTATACACTAACTTGTATTTACTATTACGCTTTGCAAATTTACAACACAAATGCATGGGTGTAGACCAACATTTGGGGTCAAGTTTCGTCGAATTCTAAGAACGTTCAAAATTTAGCTGTTGTGCACGGTTTTATTAAAGCAAGTTCTTTTTCCTTTTACACTAACTTGTTTTTAGAATTACGCTTCGCAAATTTACCACACAAATGCATGGGTACCTACGTCTGGGTGAAGTTTCGGGGAATTCTGAGAACGCTCAAAATTTAGCTGTTTTGCTTGGTTTTACTAAAGCAAGTTCGTTTACCTTTTACACTAGCTTGTAGTTATTATTACGCTTTGCAAATTTACCACACAAATGCATGAGTTTAGACCTACGTTTGGGTCATGTTTCGTAGAATTCTATGAACCGTCAATATTTAGCTGTTTTACACGGTTTATTAAAGCAAGTTCGTTTCCATTTTTACACTAACTTGTAGTTATTATTACGCTTAGGAAATTTACCATACAAATACATGGGTCTAGACCAACGTTTGGGTCAAGTATCGTGGAATTCTATGAACGTTCAAAATTTAGCTGTTTTGCTCGGTTTTATTAAAGCAAGTTCGTTTCTATTTTTACAACGCTTAGCAATGTACCACACAAATACATGGGTCTACACCAACGTTTTGCTCAAGTTTCGTAGAATTCTATGGACGTTCAATATTTAGCTGTTTTGCACGGTTTTATTAAAGAAAGTTCATTTCCCTTTTACACTAATTTCTAATTATTATTATGCTTAGCAAATTTACCACACAGATACATGGGTCTAGTCCAACGTTTGGGTCAAGTTTCGTGGATTTCTAAGAACGTCCAAAATTTAGCTTTCTTGCACGGTTTTATTAAAGGAACATCGTTTCCTTTTTACACTAACTTGTAGTTATTATTACGCTTAGTAAATTTACTACACAAATAAATGGGTCTATATCGACGTTTGGGTCAAGTTTTATGGAATTCTGAGAACGTTCAAAATTAAACTGTTTTGCGCGGTTTATTAAGCAAGTTCTTTTCCCTTTTACACTAACTTGTAGTCATTATTACGCTTAGCAAATTTACCACACAAATGCATGGGTCTTTTCCTACGTTTGGGTCAAGTTTCGTGGAATTCTGTGAACGTTCAAAATTTAGCTTTTTTACACTGTTTTTTAAAGGAACTTCGTTTCCTTTTTGCGCTAACTTGTAGTTATTATTACGCTTAGCAATTTTACTACACAAATGCATGGGTCTATATCTACGTTTGGGTCAAGTTTCTTGGAATTCTGATAAACGTTCAAAATTAAGCTGTTTTGCACGGTTTTATTAAAGCAAGTTCGTTTCCCTTTTACACTAACTTGTAGTTATTATTACGCTTAACAAATTTACCATAGAAATACATGGGTCTAGACCTACGTTTGGTTTGAGTTTCCTGAAATTCTTAGAACATTCAAAATTTAGCTATTTTGCTTGGTTTTTGTAAAGCAAGTTCGTTTCCTTTATACACTGACTTGTATTTATTATTACGCTTTGCAAATTTACAACACAAATGCATGGGTGTAGACCAACGTTTTGGGTCAAGTTTCATCGAATTCTAAGAACGTTCAAAATTTAGCTGTTGTGCACGATTTTATTAAAGCAAGTTCTTTTTCCTTTTACACTAACTTGTTTTTAGAATTACGCTTCGCAAATTTACCACACAAATGCATGAGTACCTACGTTTGGGTCAAGTTTCGTGGAATTCTGAGAACGTTCATAATTTAGCTGTTTTGCACGGCTTTATTACAGCAAATTCGTTTCCCGTTTACACTAACTTGTAGTTATTATTATTACGCTTAGCAAATTTACCACACAAATACATGGGTCTAGACCAACGTTTCGATCAAATTTCATAGAATTCTATGAACCTTCAATATTTAGCTGTTTTACACGGTTGATTAAAGCAAGTTCGTTTCCATTTTAAACTAACTTGTAGTTATTATTACGTTTAGCAAATTTACCACACAAATACATGGGTCTAGACCAACGTTTGGGTCAAGTTTCGTGGAATTCTATGAACGTTCAAAATTTAGCTGTTTTGCTCGGTTTTATTAAAGCATGTTCGTTTCCATTTTTACAACGCTTAGCAAATGTACCATACAAATACATGGGTCTACACCAATGTTTTGGTCAAGTCACGTAGAATTCTATGAACGTTCAATATTTAGCTGTTTTCCACGGTTTTATTAGAGCTAGTTCATTTCCCTTTTACACTAACTTGTTGTTATTGTTACGCTTAGCAAATTTACCATAGAAATACATGGGTCTAGTCCTACGTTTGGTTCGAGTTTCCTGAAATTCTTAGAACATTCAAAATTTAGCTATTTTGCATGGTTTTTGTAAAGCAAGTTCGTTTCCCTTATACACTAACTTGTATTTACTATTACGCTTTGCAAATTTACAACACAAATGCATGGGTGTAGACCAACATTTGGGGTCAAGTTTCGTCGAATTCTAAGAACGTTCAAAATTTAGCTGTTGTGCACGGTTTTATTAAAGCAAGTTCTTTTTCCTTTTACACTAACTTGTTTTTAGAATTACGCTTCGCAAATTTACCACACAAATGCATGGGTACCTACGTCTGGGTGAAGTTTCGGGGAATTCTGAGAACGCTCAAAATTTAGCTGTTTTGCTTGGTTTTACTAAAGCAAGTTCGTTTACCTTTTACACTAGCTTGTAGTTATTATTACGCTTTGCAAATTTACCACACAAATGCATGAGTTTAGACCTACGTTTGGGTCATGTTTCGTAGAATTCTATGAACCGTCAATATTTAGCTGTTTTACACGGTTTATTAAAGCAAGTTCGTTTCCATTTTTACACTAACTTGTAGTTATTATTACGCTTAGGAAATTTACCATACAAATACATGGGTCTAGACCAACGTTTGGGTCAAGTATCGTGGAATTCTATGAACGTTCAAAATTTAGCTGTTTTGCTCGGTTTTATTAAAGCAAGTTCGTTTCTATTTTTACAACGCTTAGCAATGTACCACACAAATACATGGGTCTACACCAACGTTTTGCTCAAGTTTCGTAGAATTCTATGGACGTTCAATATTTAGCTGTTTTGCACGGTTTTATTAAAGAAAGTTCATTTCCCTTTTACACTAATTTCTAATTATTATTATGCTTAGCAAATTTACCACACAGATGCATGGGTCTAGTCCAACGTTTGGGTCAAGTTTCGTGGATTTCTAAGAACGTCCAAAATTTAGCTTTCTTGCACGGTTTTATTAAAGGAACATCGTTTCCTTTTTACACTAACTTGTAGTTATTATTACGCTTAGTAAATTTACTACACAAATAAATGGGTCTATATCGACGTTTGGGTCAAGTTTTATGGAATTCTGAGAACGTTCAAAATTAAACTGTTTTGCGCGGTTTATTAAGCAAGTTCTTTTCCCTTTTACACTAACTTGTAGTCATTATTACGCTTAGCAAATTTACCACACAAATGCATGGGTCTTTTCCTACGTTTGGGTCAAGTTTCGTGGAATTCTGTGAACGTTCAAAATTTAGCTTTTTTACACTGTTTTTTAAAGGAACTTCGTTTCCTTTTTGCGCTAACTTGTAGTTATTATTACGCTTAGCAATTTTACTACACAAATGCATGGGTCTATATCTACGTTTGGGTCAAGTTTCTTGGAATTCTGATAAACGTTCAAAATTAAGCTGTTTTGCACGGTTTTATTAAAGCAAGTTCGTTTCCCTTTTACACTAACTTGTAGTTATTATTACGCTTAACAAATTTACCATAGAAATACATGGGTCTAGACCTACGTTTGGTTTGAGTTTCCTGAAATTCTTAGAACATTCAAAATTTAGCTATTTTGCTTGGTTTTTGTAAAGCAAGTTCGTTTCCTTTATACACTGACTTGTATTTATTATTACGCTTTGCAAATTTACAACACAAATGCATGGGTGTAGACCAACGTTTTGGGTCAAGTTTCATCGAATTCTAAGAACGTTCAAAATTTAGCTGTTGTGCACGATTTTATTAAAGCAAGTTCTTTTTCCTTTTACACTAACTTGTTTTTAGAATTACGCTTCGCAAATTTACCACACAAATGCATGAGTACCTACGTTTGGGTCAAGTTTCGTGGAATTCTGAGAACGTTCATAATTTAGCTGTTTTGCACGGCTTTATTACAGCAAATTCGTTTCCCGTTTACACTAACTTGTAGTTATTATTATTACGCTTAGCAAATTTACCACACAAATACATGGGTCTAGACCAACGTTTCGATCAAATTTCATAGAATTCTATGAACCTTCAATATTTAGCTGTTTTACACGGTTGATTAAAGCAAGTTCGTTTCCATTTTAAACTAACTTGTAGTTATTATTACGTTTAGCAAATTTACCACACAAATACATGGGTCTAGACCAACGTTTGGGTCAAGTTTCGTGGAATTCTATGAACGTTCAAAATTTAGCTGTTTTGCTCGGTTTTATTAAAGCATGTTCGTTTCCATTTTTACAACGCTTAGCAAATGTACCATACAAATACATGGGTCTACACCAATGTTTTGGTCAAGTCACGTAGAATTCTATGAACGTTCAATATTTAGCTGTTTTCCACGGTTTTATTAGAGCTAGTTCATTTCCCTTTTACACTAACTTGTTGTTATTGTTACGCTTAGCAAATTTACCATAGAAATACATGGGTCTAGTCCTACGTTTGGTTCGAGTTTCCTGAAATTCTTAGAACATTCAAAATTTAGCTATTTTGCATGGTTTTTGTAAAGCAAGTTCGTTTCCCTTATACACTAACTTGTATTTACTATTACGCTTTGCAAATTTACAACACAAATGCATGGGTGTAGACCAACATTTGGGGTCAAGTTTCGTCGAATTCTAAGAACGTTCAAAATTTAGCTGTTGTGCACGGTTTTATTAAAGCAAGTTCTTTTTCCTTTTACACTAACTTGTTTTTAGAATTACGCTTCGCAAATTTACCACACAAATGCATGGGTACCTACGTCTGGGTGAAGTTTCGGGGAATTCTGAGAACGCTCAAAATTTAGCTGTTTTGCTTGGTTTTACTAAAGCAAGTTCGTTTACCTTTTACACTAGCTTGTAGTTATTATTACGCTTTGCAAATTTACCACACAAATGCATGAGTTTAGACCTACGTTTGGGTCATGTTTCGTAGAATTCTATGAACCGTCAATATTTAGCTGTTTTACACGGTTTATTAAAGCAAGTTCGTTTCCATTTTTACACTAACTTGTAGTTATTATTACGCTTAGGAAATTTACCATACAAATACATGGGTCTAGACCAACGTTTGGGTCAAGTATCGTGGAATTCTATGAACGTTCAAAATTTAGCTGTTTTGCTCGGTTTTATTAAAGCAAGTTCGTTTCTATTTTTACAACGCTTAGCAATGTACCACACAAATACATGGGTCTACACCAACGTTTTGCTCAAGTTTCGTAGAATTCTATGGACGTTCAATATTTAGCTGTTTTGCACGGTTTTATTAAAGAAAGTTCATTTCCCTTTTACACTAATTTCTAATTATTATTATGCTTAGCAAATTTACCACACAGATGCATGGGTCTAGTCCAACGTTTGGGTCAAGTTTCGTGGATTTCTAAGAACGTCCAAAATTTAGCTTTCTTGCACGGTTTTATTAAAGGAACATCGTTTCCTTTTTACACTAACTTGTAGTTATTATTACGCTTAGTAAATTTACTACACAAATAAATGGGTCTATATCGACGTTTGGGTCAAGTTTTATGGAATTCTGAGAACGTTCAAAATTAAACTGTTTTGCGCGGTTTATTAAGCAAGTTCTTTTCCCTTTTACACTAACTTGTAGTCATTATTACGCTTAGCAAATTTACCACACAAATGCATGGGTCTTTTCCTACGTTTGGGTCAAGTTTCGTGGAATTCTGTGAACGTTCAAAATTTAGCTTTTTTACACTGTTTTTTAAAGGAACTTCGTTTCCTTTTTGCGCTAACTTGTAGTTATTATTACGCTTAGCAATTTTACTACACAAATGCATGGGTCTATATCTACGTTTGGGTCAAGTTTCTTGGAATTCTGATAAATGTTCAAAATTAAGCTGTTTTGCACGGTTTTATTAAAGCAAGTTCGTTTCCCTTTTACACTAACTTGTAGTTATTATTACGCTTAACAAATTTACCATAGAAATACATGGGTCTAGACCTACGTTTGGTTTGAGTTTCCTGAAATTCTTAGAACATTCAAAATTTAGCTATTTTGCTTGGTTTTTGTAAAGCAAGTTCGTTTCCTTTATACACTGACTTGTATTTATTATTACGCTTTGCAAATTTACAACACAAATGCATGGGTGTAGACCAACGTTTTGGGTCAAGTTTCATCGAATTCTAAGAACGTTCAAAATTTAGCTGTTGTGCACGATTTTATTAAAGCAAGTTCTTTTTCCTTTTACACTAACTTGTTTTTAGAATTACGCTTCGCAAATTTACCACACAAATGCATGAGTACCTACGTTTGGGTCAAGTTTCGTGGAATTCTGAGAACGTTCATAATTTAGCTGTTTTGCACGGCTTTATTACAGCAAATTCGTTTCCCGTTTACACTAACTTGTAGTTATTATTATTACGCTTAGCAAATTTACCACACAAATACATGGGTCTAGACCAACGTTTCGATCAAATTTCATAGAATTCTATGAACCTTCAATATTTAGCTGTTTTACACGGTTGATTAAAGCAAGTTCGTTTCCATTTTAAACTAACTTGTAGTTATTATTACGTTTAGCAAATTTACCACACAAATACATGGGTCTAGACCAACGTTTGGGTCAAGTTTCGTGGAATTCTATGAACGTTCAAAATTTAGCTGTTTTGCTCGGTTTTATTAAAGCATGTTCGTTTCCATTTTTACAACGCTTAGCAAATGTACCATACAAATACATGGGTCTACACCAATGTTTTGGTCAAGTCACGTAGAATTCTATGAACGTTCAATATTTAGCTGTTTTCCACGGTTTTATTAGAGCTAGTTCATTTCCCTTTTACACTAACTTGTTGTTATTGTTACGCTTAGCAAATTTACCATAGAAATACATGGGTCTAGTCCTACGTTTGGTTCGAGTTTCCTGAAATTCTTAGAACATTCAAAATTTAGCTATTTTGCTTGGTTTTTGTAAAGCAAGTTCGTTTCCTTTATACACTGACTTGTATTTATTATTACGCTTTGCAAATTTACAACACAAATGCATGGGTGTAGACCAACGTTTTGGGTCAAGTTTCATCGAATTCTAAGAACGTTCAAAATTTAGCTGTTGTGCACGATTTTATTAAAGCAAGTTCTTTTTCCTTTTACACTAACTTGTTTTTAGAATTACGCTTCGCAAATTTACCACACAAATGCATGAGTACCTACGTTTGGGTCAAGTTTCGTGGAATTCTGAGAACGTTCATAATTTAGCTGTTTTGCACGGCTTTATTACAGCAAATTCGTTTCCCGTTTACACTAACTTGTAGTTATTATTATTACGCTTAGCAAATTTACCACACAAATACATGGGTCTAGACCAACGTTTCGATCAAATTTCATAGAATTCTATGAACCTTCAATATTTAGCTGTTTTACACGGTTGATTAAAGCAAGTTCGTTTCCATTTTAAACTAACTTGTAGTTATTATTACGTTTAGCAAATTTACCACACAAATACATGGGTCTAGACCAACGTTTGGGTCAAGTTTCGTGGAATTCTATGAACGTTCAAAATTTAGCTGTTTTGCTCGGTTTTATTAAAGCATGTTCGTTTCCATTTTTACAACGCTTAGCAAATGTACCATACAAATACATGGGTCTACACCAATGTTTTGGTCAAGTCACGTAGAATTCTATGAACGTTCAATATTTAGCTGTTTTCCACGGTTTTATTAGAGCTAGTTCATTTCCCTTTTACACTAACTTGTTGTTATTGTTACGCTTAGCAAATTTACCATAGAAATACATGGGTCTAGTCCTACGTTTGGTTCGAGTTTCCTGAAATTCTTAGAACATTCAAAATTTAGCTATTTTGCTTGGTTTTTGTAAAGCAAGTTCGTTTCCTTTATACACTGACTTGTATTTATTATTACGCTTTGCAAATTTACAACACAAATGCATGGGTGTAGACCAACGTTTTGGGTCAAGTTTCATCGAATTCTAAGAACGTTCAAAATTTAGCTGTTGTGCACGATTTTATTAAAGCAAGTTCTTTTTCCTTTTACACTAACTTGTTTTTAGAATTACGCTTCGCAAATTTACCACACAAATGCATGAGTACCTACGTTTGGGTCAAGTTTCGTGGAATTCTGAGAACGTTCATAATTTAGCTGTTTTGCACGGCTTTATTACAGCAAATTCGTTTCCCGTTTACACTAACTTGTAGTTATTATTATTACGCTTAGCAAATTTACCACACAAATACATGGGTCTAGACCAACGTTTCGATCAAATTTCATAGAATTCTATGAACCTTCAATATTTAGCTGTTTTACACGGTTGATTAAAGCAAGTTCGTTTCCATTTTAAACTAACTTGTAGTTATTATTACGTTTAGCAAATTTACCACACAAATACATGGGTCTAGACCAACGTTTGGGTCAAGTTTCGTGGAATTCTATGAACGTTCAAAATTTAGCTGTTTTGCTCGGTTTTATTAAAGCATGTTCGTTTCCATTTTTACAACGCTTAGCAAATGTACCATACAAATACATGGGTCTACACCAATGTTTTGGTCAAGTCACGTAGAATTCTATGAACGTTCAATATTTAGCTGTTTTCCACGGTTTTATTAGAGCTAGTTCATTTCCCTTTTACACTAACTTGTTGTTATTGTTACGCTTAGCAAATTTACCATAGAAATACATGGGTCTAGTCCTACGTTTGGTTCGAGTTTCCTGAAATTCTTAGAACATTCAAAATTTAGCTATTTTGCTTGGTTTTTGTAAAGCAAGTTCGTTTCCTTTATACACTGACTTGTATTTATTATTACGCTTTGCAAATTTACAACACAAATGCATGGGTGTAGACCAACGTTTTGGGTCAAGTTTCATCGAATTCTAAGAACATTCAAAATTTAGCTGTTGTGCACGGTTTTATTAAAGCAAGTTCTTTTTCCTTTTACACTAACTTGTTTTTAGAATTACGCTTCGCAAATTTACCACACAAATGCATGAGTACCTACGTTTGGGTCAAGTTTCGTGGAATTCTGAGAACGTTCATAATTTAGCTGTTTTGCACGGCTTTATTACAGCAAATTCGTTTCCCGTTTACACTAACTTGTAGTTATTATTATTACGCTTAGCAAATTTACCACACAAATACATGGGTCTAGACCAACGTTTCGATCAAATTTCATAGAATTCTATGAACCTTCAATATTTAGCTGTTTTACACGGTTGATTAAAGCAAGTTCGTTTCCATTTTAAACTAACTTGTAGTTATTATTACGTTTAGCAAATTTACCACACAAATACATGGGTCTAGACCAACGTTTGGGTCAAGTTTCGTGGAATTCTATGAACGTTCAAAATTTAGCTGTTTTGCTCGGTTTTATTAAAGCATGTTCGTTTCCATTTTTACAACGCTTAGCAAATGTACCATACAAATACATGGGTCTACACCAATGTTTTGGTCAAGTCACGTAGAATTCTATGAACGTTCAATATTTAGCTGTTTTCCACGGTTTTATTAGAGCTAGTTCATTTCCCTTTTACACTAACTTGTTGTTATTGTTACGCTTAGCAAATTTACCATAGAAATACATGGGTCTAGTCCTACGTTTGGTTCGAGTTTCCTGAAATTCTTAGAACATTCAAAATTTAGCTATTTTGCATGGTTTTTGTAAAGCAAGTTCGTTTCCCTTATACACTAACTTGTATTTACTATTACGCTTTGCAAATTTACAACACAAATGCATGGGTGTAGACCAACATTTGGGGTCAAGTTTCGTCGAATTCTAAGAACGTTCAAAATTTAGCTGTTGTGCACGGTTTTATTAAAGCAAGTTCTTTTTCCTTTTACACTAACTTGTTTTTAGAATTACGCTTCGCAAATTTACCACACAAATGCATGGGTACCTACGTCTGGGTGAAGTTTCGGGGAATTCTGAGAACGCTCAAAATTTAGCTGTTTTGCTTGGTTTTACTAAAGCAAGTTCGTTTACCTTTTACACTAGCTTGTAGTTATTATTACGCTTTGCAAATTTACCACACAAATGCATGAGTTTAGACCTACGTTTGGGTCATGTTTCGTAGAATTCTATGAACCGTCAATATTTAGCTGTTTTACACGGTTTATTAAAGCAAGTTCGTTTCCATTTTTACACTAACTTGTAGTTATTATTACGCTTAGGAAATTTACCATACAAATACATGGGTCTAGACCAACGTTTGGGTCAAGTATCGTGGAATTCTATGAACGTTCAAAATTTAGCTGTTTTGCTCGGTTTTATTAAAGCAAGTTCGTTTCTATTTTTACAACGCTTAGCAATGTACCACACAAATACATGGGTCTACACCAACGTTTTGCTCAAGTTTCGTAGAATTCTATGGACGTTCAATATTTAGCTGTTTTGCACGGTTTTATTAAAGAAAGTTCATTTCCCTTTTACACTAATTTCTAATTATTATTATGCTTAGCAAATTTACCACACAGATGCATGGGTCTAGTCCAACGTTTGGGTCAAGTTTCGTGGATTTCTAAGAACGTCCAAAATTTAGCTTTCTTGCACGGTTTTATTAAAGGAACATCGTTTCCTTTTTACACTAACTTGTAGTTATTATTACGCTTAGTAAATTTACTACACAAATAAATGGGTCTATATCGACGTTTGGGTCAAGTTTTATGGAATTCTGAGAACGTTCAAAATTAAACTGTTTTGCGCGGTTTATTAAGCAAGTTCTTTTCCCTTTTACACTAACTTGTAGTCATTATTACGCTTAGCAAATTTACCACACAAATGCATGGGTCTTTTCCTACGTTTGGGTCAAGTTTCGTGGAATTCTGTGAACGTTCAAAATTTAGCTTTTTTACACTGTTTTTTAAAGGAACTTCGTTTCCTTTTTGCGCTAACTTGTAGTTATTATTACGCTTAGCAATTTTACTACACAAATGCATGGGTCTATATCTACGTTTGGGTCAAGTTTCTTGGAATTCTGATAAACGTTCAAAATTAAGCTGTTTTGCACGGTTTTATTAAAGCAAGTTCGTTTCCCTTTTACACTAACTTGTAGTTATTATTACGCTTAACAAATTTACCATAGAAATACATGGGTCTAGACCTACGTTTGGTTTGAGTTTCCTGAAATTCTTAGAACATTCAAAATTTAGCTATTTTGCTTGGTTTTTGTAAAGCAAGTTCGTTTCCTTTATACACTGACTTGTATTTATTATTACGCTTTGCAAATTTACAACACAAATGCATGGGTGTAGACCAACGTTTTGGGTCAAGTTTCATCGAATTCTAAGAACGTTCAAAATTTAGCTGTTGTGCACGATTTTATTAAAGCAAGTTCTTTTTCCTTTTACACTAACTTGTTTTTAGAATTACGCTTCGCAAATTTACCACACAAATGCATGAGTACCTACGTTTGGGTCAAGTTTCGTGGAATTCTGAGAACGTTCATAATTTAGCTGTTTTGCACGGCTTTATTACAGCAAATTCGTTTCCCGTTTACACTAACTTGTAGTTATTATTATTACGCTTAGCAAATTTACCACACAAATACATGGGTCTAGACCAACGTTTCGATCAAATTTCATAGAATTCTATGAACCTTCAATATTTAGCTGTTTTACACGGTTGATTAAAGCAAGTTCGTTTCCATTTTAAACTAACTTGTAGTTATTATTACGTTTAGCAAATTTACCACACAAATACATGGGTCTAGACCAACGTTTGGGTCAAGTTTCGTGGAATTCTATGAACGTTCAAAATTTAGCTGTTTTGCTCGGTTTTATTAAAGCATGTTCGTTTCCATTTTTACAACGCTTAGCAAATGTACCATACAAATACATGGGTCTACACCAATGTTTTGGTCAAGTCACGTAGAATTCTATGAACGTTCAATATTTAGCTGTTTTCCACGGTTTTATTAGAGCTAGTTCATTTCCCTTTTACACTAACTTGTTGTTATTGTTACGCTTAGCAAATTTACCATAGAAATACATGGGTCTAGTCCTACGTTTGGTTCGAGTTTCCTGAAATTCTTAGAACATTCAAAATTTAGCTATTTTGCATGGTTTTTGTAAAGCAAGTTCGTTTCCCTTATACACTAACTTGTATTTACTATTACGCTTTGCAAATTTACAACACAAATGCATGCGTGTAGACCAACATTTGGGGTCAAGTTTCGTCGAATTCTAAGAACGTTCAAAATTTAGCTGTTGTGCACGGTTTTATTAAAGCAAGTTCTTTTTCCTTTTACACTAACTTGTTTTTAGAATTACGCTTCGCAAATTTACCACACAAATGCATGGGTACCTACGTCTGGGTGAAGTTTCGGGGAATTCTGAGAACGCTCAAAATTTAGCTGTTTTGCTTGGTTTTACTAAAGCAAGTTCGTTTACCTTTTACACTAGCTTGTAGTTATTATTACGCTTTGCAAATTTACCACACAAATGCATGAGTTTAGACCTACGTTTGGGTCATGTTTCGTAGAATTCTATGAACCGTCAATATTTAGCTGTTTTACACGGTTTATTAAAGCAAGTTCGTTTCCATTTTTACACTAACTTGTAGTTATTATTACGCTTAGGAAATTTACCATACAAATACATGGGTCTAGACCAACGTTTGGGTCAAGTATCGTGGAATTCTATGAACGTTCAAAATTTAGCTGTTTTGCTCGGTTTTATTAAAGCAAGTTCGTTTCTATTTTTACAACGCTTAGCAATGTACCACACAAATACATGGGTCTACACCAACGTTTTGCTCAAGTTTCGTAGAATTCTATGGACGTTCAATATTTAGCTGTTTTGCACGGTTTTATTAAAGAAAGTTCATTTCCCTTTTACACTAATTTCTAATTATTATTATGCTTAGCAAATTTACCACACAGATGCATGGGTCTAGTCCAACGTTTGGGTCAAGTTTCGTGGATTTCTAAGAACGTCCAAAATTTAGCTTTCTTGCACGGTTTTATTAAAGGAACATCGTTTCCTTTTTACACTAACTTGTAGTTATTATTACGCTTAGTAAATTTACTACACAAATAAATGGGTCTATATCGACGTTTGGGTCAAGTTTTATGGAATTCTGAGAACGTTCAAAATTAAACTGTTTTGCGCGGTTTATTAAGCAAGTTCTTTTCCCTTTTACACTAACTTGTAGTCATTATTACGCTTAGCAAATTTACCACACAAATGCATGGGTCTTTTCCTACGTTTGGGTCAAGTTTCGTGGAATTCTGTGAACGTTCAAAATTTAGCTTTTTTACACTGTTTTTTAAAGGAACTTCGTTTCCTTTTTGCGCTAACTTGTAGTTATTATTACGCTTAGCAATTTTACTACACAAATGCATGGGTCTATATCTACGTTTGGGTCAAGTTTCTTGGAATTCTGATAAACGTTCAAAATTAAGCTGTTTTGCACGGTTTTATTAAAGCAAGTTCGTTTCCCTTTTACACTAACTTGTAGTTATTATTACGCTTAACAAATTTACCATAGAAATACATGGGTCTAGACCTACGTTTGGTTTGAGTTTCCTGAAATTCTTAGAACATTCAAAATTTAGCTATTTTGCTTGGTTTTTGTAAAGCAAGTTCGTTTCCTTTATACACTGACTTGTATTTATTATTACGCTTTGCAAATTTACAACACAAATGCATGGGTGTAGACCAACGTTTTGGGTCAAGTTTCATCGAATTCTAAGAACGTTCAAAATTTAGCTGTTGTGCACGATTTTATTAAAGCAAGTTCTTTTTCCTTTTACACTAACTTGTTTTTAGAATTACGCTTCGCAAATTTACCACACAAATGCATGAGTACCTACGTTTGGGTCAAGTTTCGTGGAATTCTGAGAACGTTCATAATTTAGCTGTTTTGCACGGCTTTATTACAGCAAATTCGTTTCCCGTTTACACTAACTTGTAGTTATTATTATTACGCTTAGCAAATTTACCACACAAATACATGGGTCTAGACCAACGTTTCGATCAAATTTCATAGAATTCTATGAACCTTCAATATTTAGCTGTTTTACACGGTTGATTAAAGCAAGTTCGTTTCCATTTTAAACTAACTTGTAGTTATTATTACGTTTAGCAAATTTACCACACAAATACATGGGTCTAGACCAACGTTTGGGTCAAGTTTCGTGGAATTCTATGAACGTTCAAAATTTAGCTGTTTTGCTCGGTTTTATTAAAGCATGTTCGTTTCCATTTTTACAACGCTTAGCAAATGTACCATACAAATACATGGGTCTACACCAATGTTTTGGTCAAGTCACGTAGAATTCTATGAACGTTCAATATTTAGCTGTTTTCCACGGTTTTATTAGAGCTAGTTCATTTCCCTTTTACACTAACTTGTTGTTATTGTTACGCTTAGCAAATTTACCATAGAAATACATGGGTCTAGTCCTACGTTTGGTTCGAGTTTCCTGAAATTCTTAGAACATTCAAAATTTAGCTATTTTGCATGGTTTTTGTAAAGCAAGTTCGTTTCCCTTATACACTAACTTGTATTTACTATTACGCTTTGCAAATTTACAACACAAATGCATGGGTGTAGACCAACATTTGGGGTCAAGTTTCGTCGAATTCTAAGAACGTTCAAAATTTAGCTGTTGTGCACGGTTTTATTAAAGCAAGTTCTTTTTCCTTTTACACTAACTTGTTTTTAGAATTACGCTTCGCAAATTTACCACACAAATGCATGGGTACCTACGTCTGGGTGAAGTTTCGGGGAATTCTGAGAACGCTCAAAATTTAGCTGTTTTGCTTGGTTTTACTAAAGCAAGTTCGTTTACCTTTTACACTAGCTTGTAGTTATTATTACGCTTTGCAAATTTACCACACAAATGCATGAGTTTAGACCTACGTTTGGGTCATGTTTCGTAGAATTCTATGAACCGTCAATATTTAGCTGTTTTACACGGTTTATTAAAGCAAGTTCGTTTCCATTTTTACACTAACTTGTAGTTATTATTACGCTTAGGAAATTTACCATACAAATACATGGGTCTAGACCAACGTTTGGGTCAAGTATCGTGGAATTCTATGAACGTTCAAAATTTAGCTGTTTTGCTCGGTTTTAGTAAAGCAAGTTCGTTTCTATTTTTACAACGCTTAGCAATGTACCACACAAATACATGGGTCTACACCAACGTTTTGCTCAAGTTTCGTAGAATTCTATGGACGTTCAATATTTAGCTGTTTTGCACGGTTTTATTAAAGAAAGTTCATTTCCCTTTTACACTAATTTCTAATTATTATTATGCTTAGCAAATTTACCACACAGATGCATGGGTCTAGTCCAACGTTTGGGTCAAGTTTCGTGGATTTCTAAGAACGTCCAAAATTTAGCTTTCTTGCACGGTTTTATTAAAGGAACATCGTTTCCTTTTTACACTAACTTGTAGTTATTATTACGCTTAGTAAATTTACTACACAAATAAATGGGTCTATATCGACGTTTGGGTCAAGTTTTATGGAATTCTGAGAACGTTCAAAATTAAACTGTTTTGCGCGGTTTATTAAGCAAGTTCTTTTCCCTTTTACACTAACTTGTAGTCATTATTACGCTTAGCAAATTTACCACACAAATGCATGGGTCTTTTCCTACGTTTGGGTCAAGTTTCGTGGAATTCTGTGAACGTTCAAAATTTAGCTTTTTTACACTGTTTTTTAAAGGAACTTCGTTTCCTTTTTGCGCTAACTTGTAGTTATTATTACGCTTAGCAATTTTACTACACAAATGCATGGGTCTATATCTACGTTTGGGTCAAGTTTCTTGGAATTCTGATAAACGTTCAAAATTAAGCTGTTTTGCACGGTTTTATTAAAGCAAGTTCGTTTCCCTTTTACACTAACTTGTAGTTATTATTACGCTTAACAAATTTACCATAGAAATACATGGGTCTAGACCTACGTTTGGTTTGAGTTTCCTGAAATTCTTAGAACATTCAAAATTTAGCTATTTTGCTTGGTTTTTGTAAAGCAAGTTCGTTTCCTTTATACACTGACTTGTATTTATTATTACGCTTTGCAAATTTACAACACAAATGCATGGGTGTAGACCAACGTTTTGGGTCAAGTTTCATCGAATTCTAAGAACGTTCAAAATTTAGCTGTTGTGCACGATTTTATTAAAGCAAGTTCTTTTTCCTTTTACACTAACTTGTTTTTAGAATTACGCTTCGCAAATTTACCACACAAATGCATGAGTACCTACGTTTGGGTCAAGTTTCGTGGAATTCTGAGAACGTTCATAATTTAGCTGTTTTGCACGGCTTTATTACAGCAAATTCGTTTCCCGTTTACACTAACTTGTAGTTATTATTATTACGCTTAGCAAATTTACCACACAAATACATGGGTCTAGACCAACGTTTCGATCAAATTTCATAGAATTCTATGAACCTTCAATATTTAGCTGTTTTACACGGTTGATTAAAGCAAGTTCGTTTCCATTTTAAACTAACTTGTAGTTATTATTACGTTTAGCAAATTTACCACACAAATACATGGGTCTAGACCAACGTTTGGGTCAAGTTTCGTGGAATTCTATGAACGTTCAAAATTTAGCTGTTTTGCTCGGTTTTATTAAAGCATGTTCGTTTCCATTTTTACAACGCTTAGCAAATGTACCATACAAATACATGGGTCTACACCAATGTTTTGGTCAAGTCACGTAGAATTCTATGAACGTTCAATATTTAGCTGTTTTCCACGGTTTTATTAGAGCTAGTTCATTTCCCTTTTACACTAACTTGTTGTTATTGTTACGCTTAGCAAATTTACCATAGAAATACATGGGTCTAGTCCTACGTTTGGTTCGAGTTTCCTGAAATTCTTAGAACATTCAAAATTTAGCTATTTTGCTTGGTTTTTGTAAAGCAAGTTCGTTTCCTTTATACACTGACTTGTATTTATTATTACGCTTTGCAAATTTACAACACAAATGCATGGGTGTAGACCAACGTTTTGGGTCAAGTTTCATCGAATTCTAAGAACATTCAAAATTTAGCTGTTGTGCACGGTTTTATTAAAGCAAGTTCTTTTTCCTTTTACACTAACTTGTTTTTAGAATTACGCTTCGCAAATTTACCACACAAATGCATGAGTACCTACGTTTGGGTCAAGTTTCGTGGAATTCTGAGAACGTTCATAATTTAGCTGTTTTGCACGGCTTTATTACAGCAAATTCGTTTCCCGTTTACACTAACTTGTAGTTATTATTATTACGCTTAGCAAATTTACCACACAAATACATGGGTCTAGACCAACGTTTCGATCAAATTTCATAGAATTCTATGAACCTTCAATATTTAGCTGTTTTACACGGTTGATTAAAGCAAGTTCGTTTCCATTTTAAACTAACTTGTAGTTATTATTACGTTTAGCAAATTTACCACACAAATACATGGGTCTAGACCAACGTTTGGGTCAAGTTTCGTGGAATTCTATGAACGTTCAAAATTTAGCTGTTTTGCTCGGTTTTATTAAAGCATGTTCGTTTCCATTTTTACAACGCTTAGCAAATGTACCATACAAATACATGGGTCTACACCAATGTTTTGGTCAAGTCACGTAGAATTCTATGAACGTTCAATATTTAGCTGTTTTCCACGGTTTTATTAGAGCTAGTTCATTTCCCTTTTACACTAACTTGTTGTTATTGTTACGCTTAGCAAATTTACCATAGAAATACATGGGTCTAGTCCTACGTTTGGTTCGAGTTTCCTGAAATTCTTAGAACATTCAAAATTTAGCTATTTTGCATGGTTTTTGTAAAGCAAGTTCGTTTCCCTTATACACTAACTTGTATTTACTATTACGCTTTGCAAATTTACAACACAAATGCATGGGTGTAGACCAACATTTGGGGTCAAGTTTCGTCGAATTCTAAGAACGTTCAAAATTTAGCTGTTGTGCACGGTTTTATTAAAGCAAGTTCTTTTTCCTTTTACACTAACTTGTTTTTAGAATTACGCTTCGCAAATTTACCACACAAATGCATGGGTACCTACGTCTGGGTGAAGTTTCGGGGAATTCTGAGAACGCTCAAAATTTAGCTGTTTTGCTTGGTTTTACTAAAGCAAGTTCGTTTACCTTTTACACTAGCTTGTAGTTATTATTACGCTTTGCAAATTTACCACACAAATGCATGAGTTTAGACCTACGTTTGGGTCATGTTTCGTAGAATTCTATGAACCGTCAATATTTAGCTGTTTTACACGGTTTATTAAAGCAAGTTCGTTTCCATTTTTACACTAACTTGTAGTTATTATTACGCTTAGGAAATTTACCATACAAATACATGGGTCTAGACCAACGTTTGGGTCAAGTATCGTGGAATTCTATGAACGTTCAAAATTTAGCTGTTTTGCTCGGTTTTATTAAAGCAAGTTCGTTTCTATTTTTACAACGCTTAGCAATGTACCACACAAATACATGGGTCTACACCAATGTTTTGCTCAAGTTTCGTAGAATTCTATGGACGTTCAATATTTAGCTGTTTTGCACGGTTTTATTAAAGAAAGTTCATTTCCCTTTTACACTAATTTCTAATTATTATTATGCTTAGCAAATTTACCACACAGATGCATGGGTCTAGTCCAACGTTTGGGTCAAGTTTCGTGGATTTCTAAGAACGTCCAAAATTTAGCTTTCTTGCACGGTTTTATTAAAGGAACATCGTTTCCTTTTTACACTAACTTGTAGTTATTATTACGCTTAGTAAATTTACTACACAAATAAATGGGTCTATATCGACGTTTGGGTCAAGTTTTATGGAATTCTGAGAACGTTCAAAATTAAACTGTTTTGCGCGGTTTATTAAGCAAGTTCTTTTCCCTTTTACACTAACTTGTAGTCATTATTACGCTTAGCAAATTTACCACACAAATGCATGGGTCTTTTCCTACGTTTGGGTCAAGTTTCGTGGAATTCTGTGAACGTTCAAAATTTAGCTTTTTTACACTGTTTTTTAAAGGAACTTCGTTTCCTTTTTGCGCTAACTTGTAGTTATTATTACGCTTAGCAATTTTACTACACAAATGCATGGGTCTATATCTACGTTTGGGTCAAGTTTCTTGGAATTCTGATAAACGTTCAAAATTAAGCTGTTTTGCACGGTTTTATTAAAGCAAGTTCGTTTCCCTTTTACACTAACTTGTAGTTATTATTACGCTTAACAAATTTACCATAGAAATACATGGGTCTAGACCTACGTTTGGTTTGAGTTTCCTGAAATTCTTAGAACATTCAAAATTTAGCTATTTTGCTTGGTTTTTGTAAAGCAAGTTCGTTTCCTTTATACACTGACTTGTATTTATTATTACGCTTTGCAAATTTACAACACAAATGCATGGGTGTAGACCAACGTTTTGGGTCAAGTTTCATCGAATTCTAAGAACGTTCAAAATTTAGCTGTTGTGCACGATTTTATTAAAGCAAGTTCTTTTTCCTTTTACACTAACTTGTTTTTAGAATTACGCTTCGCAAATTTACCACACAAATGCATGAGTACCTACGTTTGGGTCAAGTTTCGTGGAATTCTGAGAACGTTCATAATTTAGCTGTTTTGCACGGCTTTATTACAGCAAATTCGTTTCCCGTTTACACTAACTTGTAGTTATTATTATTACGCTTAGCAAATTTACCACACAAATACATGGGTCTAGACCAACGTTTCGATCAAATTTCATAGAATTCTATGAACCTTCAATATTTAGCTGTTTTACACGGTTGATTAAAGCAAGTTCGTTTCCATTTTAAACTAACTTGTAGTTATTATTACGTTTAGCAAATTTACCACACAAATACATGGGTCTAGACCAACGTTTGGGTCAAGTTTCGTGGAATTCTATGAACGTTCAAAATTTAGCTGTTTTGCTCGGTTTTATTAAAGCATGTTCGTTTCCATTTTTACAACGCTTAGCAAATGTACCATACAAATACATGGGTCTACACCAATGTTTTGGTCAAGTCACGTAGAATTCTATGAACGTTCAATATTTAGCTGTTTTCCACGGTTTTATTAGAGCTAGTTCATTTCCCTTTTACACTAACTTGTTGTTATTGTTACGCTTAGCAAATTTACCATAGAAATACATGGGTCTAGTCCTACGTTTGGTTCGAGTTTCCTGAAATTCTTAGAACATTCAAAATTTAGCTATTTTGCATGGTTTTTGTAAAGCAAGTTCGTTTCCCTTATACACTAACTTGTATTTACTATTACGCTTTGCAAATTTACAACACAAATGCATGGGTGTAGACCAACATTTGGGGTCAAGTTTCGTCGAATTCTAAGAACGTTCAAAATTTAGCTGTTGTGCACGGTTTTATTAAAGCAAGTTCTTTTTCCTTTTACACTAACTTGTTTTTAGAATTACGCTTCGCAAATTTACCACACAAATGCATGGGTACCTACGTCTGGGTGAAGTTTCGGGGAATTCTGAGAACGCTCAAAATTTAGCTGTTTTGCTTGGTTTTACTAAAGCAAGTTCGTTTACCTTTTACACTAGCTTGTAGTTATTATTACGCTTTGCAAATTTACCACACAAATGCATGAGTTTAGACCTACGTTTGGGTCATGTTTCGTAGAATTCTATGAACCGTCAATATTTAGCTGTTTTACACGGTTTATTAAAGCAAGTTCGTTTCCATTTTTACACTAACTTGTAGTTATTATTACGCTTAGGAAATTTACCATACAAATACATGGGTCTAGACCAACGTTTGGGTCAAGTATCGTGGAATTCTATGAACGTTCAAAATTTAGCTGTTTTGCTCGGTTTTATTAAAGCAAGTTCGTTTCTATTTTTACAACGCTTAGCAATGTACCACACAAATACATGGGTCTACACCAATGTTTTGCTCAAGTTTCGTAGAATTCTATGGACGTTCAATATTTAGCTGTTTTGCACGGTTTTATTAAAGAAAGTTCATTTCCCTTTTACACTAATTTCTAATTATTATTATGCTTAGCAAATTTACCACACAGATGCATGGGTCTAGTCCAACGTTTGGGTCAAGTTTCGTGGATTTCTAAGAACGTCCAAAATTTAGCTTTCTTGCACGGTTTTATTAAAGGAACATCGTTTCCTTTTTACACTAACTTGTAGTTATTATTACGCTTAGTAAATTTACTACACAAATAAATGGGTCTATATCGACGTTTGGGTCAAGTTTTATGGAATTCTGAGAACGTTCAAAATTAAACTGTTTTGCGCGGTTTATTAAGCAAGTTCTTTTCCCTTTTACACTAACTTGTAGTCATTATTACGCTTAGCAAATTTACCACACAAATGCATGGGTCTTTTCCTACGTTTGGGTCAAGTTTCGTGGAATTCTGTGAACGTTCAAAATTTAGCTTTTTTACACTGTTTTTTAAAGGAACTTCGTTTCCTTTTTGCGCTAACTTGTAGTTATTATTACGCTTAGCAATTTTACTACACAAATGCATGGGTCTATATCTACGTTTGGGTCAAGTTTCTTGGAATTCTGATAAACGTTCAAAATTAAGCTGTTTTGCACGGTTTTATTAAAGCAAGTTCGTTTCCCTTTTACACTAACTTGTAGTTATTATTACGCTTAACAAATTTACCATAGAAATACATGGGTCTAGACCTACGTTTGGTTTGAGTTTCCTGAAATTCTTAGAACATTCAAAATTTAGCTATTTTGCTTGGTTTTTGTAAAGCAAGTTCGTTTCCTTTATACACTGACTTGTATTTATTATTACGCTTTGCAAATTTACAACACAAATGCATGGGTGTAGACCAACGTTTTGGGTCAAGTTTCATCGAATTCTAAGAACGTTCAAAATTTAGCTGTTGTGCACGATTTTATTAAAGCAAGTTCTTTTTCCTTTTACACTAACTTGTTTTTAGAATTACGCTTCGCAAATTTACCACACAAATGCATGAGTACCTACGTTTGGGTCAAGTTTCGTGGAATTCTGAGAACGTTCATAATTTAGCTGTTTTGCACGGCTTTATTACAGCAAATTCGTTTCCCGTTTACACTAACTTGTAGTTATTATTATTACGCTTAGCAAATTTACCACACAAATACATGGGTCTAGACCAACGTTTCGATCAAATTTCATAGAATTCTATGAACCTTCAATATTTAGCTGTTTTACACGGTTGATTAAAGCAAGTTCGTTTCCATTTTAAACTAACTTGTAGTTATTATTACGTTTAGCAAATTTACCACACAAATACATGGGTCTAGACCAACGTTTGGGTCAAGTTTCGTGGAATTCTATGAACGTTCAAAATTTAGCTGTTTTGCTCGGTTTTATTAAAGCATGTTCGTTTCCATTTTTACAACGCTTAGCAAATGTACCATACAAATACATGGGTCTACACCAATGTTTTGGTCAAGTCACGTAGAATTCTATGAACGTTCAATATTTAGCTGTTTTCCACGGTTTTATTAGAGCTAGTTCATTTCCCTTTTACACTAACTTGTTGTTATTGTTACGCTTAGCAAATTTACCATAGAAATACATGGGTCTAGTCCTACGTTTGGTTCGAGTTTCCTGAAATTCTTAGAACATTCAAAATTTAGCTATTTTGCATGGTTTTTGTAAAGCAAGTTCGTTTCCCTTATACACTAACTTGTATTTACTATTACGCTTTGCAAATTTACAACACAAATGCATGGGTGTAGACCAACATTTGGGGTCAAGTTTCGTCGAATTCTAAGAACGTTCAAAATTTAGCTGTTGTGCACGGTTTTATTAAAGCAAGTTCTTTTTCCTTTTACACTAACTTGTTTTTAGAATTACGCTTCGCAAATTTACCACACAAATGCATGGGTACCTACGTCTGGGTGAAGTTTCGGGGAATTCTGAGAACGCTCAAAATTTAGCTGTTTTGCTTGGTTTTACTAAAGCAAGTTCGTTTACCTTTTACACTAGCTTGTAGTTATTATTACGCTTTGCAAATTTACCACACAAATGCATGAGTTTAGACCTACGTTTGGGTCATGTTTCGTAGAATTCTATGAACCGTCAATATTTAGCTGTTTTACACGGTTTATTAAAGCAAGTTCGTTTCCATTTTTACACTAACTTGTAGTTATTATTACGCTTAGGAAATTTACCATACAAATACATGGGTCTAGACCAACGTTTGGGTCAAGTATCGTGGAATTCTATGAACGTTCAAAATTTAGCTGTTTTGCTCGGTTTTATTAAAGCAAGTTCGTTTCTATTTTTACAACGCTTAGCAATGTACCACACAAATACATGGGTCTACACCAACGTTTTGCTCAAGTTTCGTAGAATTCTATGGACGTTCAATATTTAGCTGTTTTGCACGGTTTTATTAAAGAAAGTTCATTTCCCTTTTACACTAATTTCTAATTATTATTATGCTTAGCAAATTTACCACACAGATGCATGGGTCTAGTCCAACGTTTGGGTCAAGTTTCGTGGATTTCTAAGAACGTCCAAAATTTAGCTTTCTTGCACGGTTTTATTAAAGGAACATCGTTTCCTTTTTACACTAACTTGTAGTTATTATTACGCTTAGTAAATTTACTACACAAATAAATGGGTCTATATCGACGTTTGGGTCAAGTTTCATGGAATTCTGAGAACGTTCAAAATTAAACTGTTTTGCGCGGTTTATTAAGCAAGTTCTTTTCCCTTTTACACTAACTTGTAGTCATTATTACGCTTAGCAAATTTACCACACAAATGCATGGGTCTTTTCCTACGTTTGGGTCAAGTTTCGTGGAATTCTGTGAACGTTCAAAATTTAGCTTTTTTACACTGTTTTTTAAAGGAACTTCGTTTCCTTTTTGCGCTAACTTGTAGTTATTATTACGCTTAGCAATTTTACTACACAAATGCATGGGTCTATATCTACGTTTGGGTCAAGTTTCTTGGAATTCTGATAAACGTTCAAAATTAAGCTGTTTTGCACGGTTTTATTAAAGCAAGTTCGTTTCCCTTTTACACTAACTTGTAGTTATTATTACGCTTAACAAATTTACCATAGAAATACATGGGTCTAGACCTACGTTTGGTTTGAGTTTCCTGAAATTCTTAGAACATTCAAAATTTAGCTATTTTGCTTGGTTTTTGTAAAGCAAGTTCGTTTCCTTTATACACTGACTTGTATTTATTATTACGCTTTGCAAATTTACAACACAAATGCATGGGTGTAGACCAACGTTTTGGGTCAAGTTTCATCGAATTCTAAGAACGTTCAAAATTTAGCTGTTGTGCACGGTTTTATTAAAGCAAGTTCTTTTTCCTTTTACACTAACTTGTTTTTAGAATTACGCTTCGCAAATTTACCACACAAATGCATGAGTACCTACGTTTGGGTCAAGTTTCGTGGAATTCTGAGAACGTTCATAATTTAGCTGTTTTGCACGGCTTTATTACAGCAAATTCGTTTCCCGTTTACACTAACTTGTAGTTATTATTATTACGCTTAGCAAATTTACCACACAAATACATGGGTCTAGACCAACGTTTCGATCAAATTTCATAGAATTCTATGAACCTTCAATATTTAGCTGTTTTACACGGTTGATTAAAGCAAGTTCGTTTCCATTTTAAACTAACTTGTAGTTATTATTACGTTTAGCAAATTTACCACACAAATACATGGGTCTAGACCAACGTTTGGGTCAAGTTTCGTGGAATTCTATGAACGTTCAAAATTTAGCTGTTTTGCTCGGTTTTATTAAAGCATGTTCGTTTCCATTTTTACAACGCTTAGCAAATGTACCATACAAATACATGGGTCTACACCAATGTTTTGGTCAAGTCACGTAGAATTCTATGAACGTTCAATATTTAGCTGTTTTCCACGGTTTTATTAGAGCTAGTTCATTTCCCTTTTACACTAACTTGTTGTTATTGTTACGCTTAGCAAATTTACCATAGAAATACATGGGTCTAGTCCTACGTTTGGTTCGAGTTTCCTGAAATTCTTAGAACATTCAAAATTTAGCTATTTTGCATGGTTTTTGTAAAGCAAGTTCGTTTCCCTTATACACTAACTTGTATTTACTATTACGCTTTGCAAATTTACAACACAAATGCATGGGTGTAGACCAACATTTGGGGTCAAGTTTCGTCGAATTCTAAGAACGTTCAAAATTTAGCTGTTGTGCACGGTTTTATTAAAGCAAGTTCTTTTTCCTTTTACACTAACTTGTTTTTAGAATTACGCTTCGCAAATTTACCACACAAATGCATGGGTACCTACGTCTGGGTGAAGTTTCGGGGAATTCTGAGAACGCTCAAAATTTAGCTGTTTTGCTTGGTTTTACTAAAGCAAGTTCGTTTACCTTTTACACTAGCTTGTAGTTATTATTACGCTTTGCAAATTTACCACACAAATGCATGAGTTTAGACCTACGTTTGGGTCATGTTTCGTAGAATTCTATGAACCGTCAATATTTAGCTGTTTTACACGGTTTATTAAAGCAAGTTCGTTTCCATTTTTACACTAACTTGTAGTTATTATTACGCTTAGGAAATTTACCATACAAATACATGGGTCTAGACCAACGTTTGGGTCAAGTATCGTGGAATTCTATGAACGTTCAAAATTTAGCTGTTTTGCTCGGTTTTATTAAAGCAAGTTCGTTTCTATTTTTACAACGCTTAGCAATGTACCACACAAATACATGGGTCTACACCAACGTTTTGCTCAAGTTTCGTAGAATTCTATGGACGTTCAATATTTAGCTGTTTTGCACGGTTTTATTAAAGAAAGTTCATTTCCCTTTTACACTAATTTCTAATTATTATTATGCTTAGCAAATTTACCACACAGATGCATGGGTCTAGTCCAACGTTTGGGTCAAGTTTCGTGGATTTCTAAGAACGTCCAAAATTTAGCTTTCTTGCACGGTTTTATTAAAGGAACATCGTTTCCTTTTTACACTAACTTGTAGTTATTATTACGCTTAGTAAATTTACTACACAAATAAATGGGTCTATATCGACGTTTGGGTCAAGTTTCATGGAATTCTGAGAACGTTCAAAATTAAACTGTTTTGCGCGGTTTATTAAGCAAGTTCTTTTCCCTTTTACACTAACTTGTAGTCATTATTACGCTTAGCAAATTTACCACACAAATGCATGGGTCTTTTCCTACGTTTGGGTCAAGTTTCGTGGAATTCTGTGAACGTTCAAAATTTAGCTTTTTTACACTGTTTTTTAAAGGAACTTCGTTTCCTTTTTGCGCTAACTTGTAGTTATTATTACGCTTAGCAATTTTACTACACAAATGCATGGGTCTATATCTACGTTTGGGTCAAGTTTCTTGGAATTCTGATAAACGTTCAAAATTAAGCTGTTTTGCACGGTTTTATTAAAGCAAGTTCGTTTCCCTTTTACACTAACTTGTAGTTATTATTACGCTTAACAAATTTACCATAGAAATACATGGGTCTAGACCTACGTTTGGTTTGAGTTTCCTGAAATTCTTAGAACATTCAAAATTTAGCTATTTTGCTTGGTTTTTGTAAAGCAAGTTCGTTTCCTTTATACACTGACTTGTATTTATTATTACGCTTTGCAAATTTACAACACAAATGCATGGGTGTAGACCAACGTTTTGGGTCAAGTTTCATCGAATTCTAAGAACGTTCAAAATTTAGCTGTTGTGCACGATTTTATTAAAGCAAGTTCTTTTTCCTTTTACACTAACTTGTTTTTAGAATTACGCTTCGCAAATTTACCACACAAATGCATGAGTACCTACGTTTGGGTCAAGTTTCGTGGAATTCTGAGAACGTTCATAATTTAGCTGTTTTGCACGGCTTTATTACAGCAAATTCGTTTCCCGTTTACACTAACTTGTAGTTATTATTATTACGCTTAGCAAATTTACCACACAAATACATGGGTCTAGACCAACGTTTCGATCAAATTTCATAGAATTCTATGAACCTTCAATATTTAGCTGTTTTACACGGTTGATTAAAGCAAGTTCGTTTCCATTTTAAACTAACTTGTAGTTATTATTACGTTTAGCAAATTTACCACACAAATACATGGGTCTAGACCAACGTTTGGGTCAAGTTTCGTGGAATTCTATGAACGTTCAAAATTTAGCTGTTTTGCTCGGTTTTATTAAAGCATGTTCGTTTCCATTTTTACAACGCTTAGCAAATGTACCATACAAATACATGGGTCTACACCAATGTTTTGGTCAAGTCACGTAGAATTCTATGAACGTTCAATATTTAGCTGTTTTCCACGGTTTTATTAGAGCTAGTTCATTTCCCTTTTACACTAACTTGTTGTTATTGTTACGCTTAGCAAATTTACCATAGAAATACATGGGTCTAGTCCTACGTTTGGTTCGAGTTTCCTGAAATTCTTAGAACATTCAAAATTTAGCTATTTTGCATGGTTTTTGTAAAGCAAGTTCGTTTCCCTTATACACTAACTTGTATTTACTATTACGCTTTGCAAATTTACAACACAAATGCATGGGTGTAGACCAACATTTGGGGTCAAGTTTCGTCGAATTCTAAGAACGTTCAAAATTTAGCTGTTGTGCACGGTTTTATTAAAGCAAGTTCTTTTTCCTTTTACACTAACTTGTTTTTAGAATTACGCTTCGCAAATTTACCACACAAATGCATGGGTACCTACGTTTGGGTGAAGTTTCGGGGAATTCTGAGAACGCTCAAAATTTAGCTGTTTTGCTTGGTTTTACTAAAGCAAGTTCGTTTACCTTTTACACTAGCTTGTAGTTATTATTACGCTTTGCAAATTTACCACACAAATGCATGAGTTTAGACCTACGTTTGGGTCATGTTTCGTAGAATTCTATGAACCGTCAATATTTAGCTGTTTTACACGGTTTATTAAAGCAAGTTCGTTTCCATTTTTACACTAACTTGTAGTTATTATTACGCTTAGGAAATTTACCATACAAATACATGGGTCTAGACCAACGTTTGGGTCAAGTATCGTGGAATTCTAGGAACGTTCAAAATTTAGCTGTTTTGCTCGGTTTTATTAAAGCAACTTCGTTTCTATTTTTACAACGCTTAGCAATGTACCACACAAATACATGGGTCTACACCAACGTTTTGCTCAAGTTTCGTAGAATTCTATGGACGTTCAATATTTAGCTGTTTTGCACGGTTTTATTAAAGAAAGTTCATTTCCCTTTTACACTAATTTCTAATTATTATTATGCTTAGCAAATTTACCACACAGATGCATGGGTCTAGTCCAACGTTTGGGTCAAGTTTCGTGGATTTCTAAGAACGTCCAAAATTTAGCTTTCTTGCACGGTTTTATTAAAGGAACATCGTTTCCTTTTTACACTAACTTGTAGTTATTATTACGCTTAGTAAATTTACTACACAAATAAATGGGTCTATATCGACGTTTGGGTCAAGTTTCATGGAATTCTGAGAACGTTCAAAATTAAACTGTTTTGCGCGGTTTATTAAGCAAGTTCTTTTCCCTTTTACACTAACTTGTAGTCATTATTACGCTTAGCAAATTTACCACACAAATGCATGGGTCTTTTCCAACGTTTGGGTCAAGTTTCGTGGAATTCTGTGAACGTTCAAAATTTAGCTTTTTTACACTGTTTTTTAAAGGAACTTCGTTTCCTTTTTGCGCTAATTTGTAGTTATTATTACGCTTAGCAATTTTACTACACAAATGCATGGGTCTATATCTACGTTTGGGTCAAGTTTCTTGGAATTCTGATAAACGTTCAAAATTAAGCTGTTTTGCACGGTTTTATTAAAGCAAGTTCGTTTCCCTTTTACACTAACTTGTAGTTATTATTACGCTTAACAAATTTACCATAGAAATACATGGGTCTAGACCTACGTTTGGTTTGAGTTTCCTGAAATTCTTAGAACATTCAAAATTTAGCTATTTTGCTTGGTTTTTGTAAAGCAAGTTCGTTTCCTTTATACACTGACTTGTATTTATTATTACGCTTTGCAAATTTACAACACAAATGCATGGGTGTAGACCAACGTTTTGGGTCAAGTTTCATCGAATTCTAAGAACGTTCAAAATTTAGCTGTTGTGCACGGTTTTATTAAAGCAAGTTCTTTTTCCTTTTACACTAACTTGTTTTTAGAATTACGCTTCGCAAATTTACCACACAAATGCATGAGTACCTACGTTTGGGTCAAGTTTCGTGGAATTCTGAGAACGTTCATAATTTAGCTGTTTTGCACGGCTTTATTACAGCAAATTCGTTTCCCGTTTACACTAACTTGTAGTTATTATTACGCTTAGCAAATTTACCACACAAATACATGGGTCTAGACCAACGTTTCGATCAAATTTCATAGAATTCTATGAACCTTCAATATTTAGCTGTTTTACACGGTTGATTAAAGCAAGTTCGTTTCCATTTTAAACTAACTTGTAGTTATTATTACGTTTAGCAAATTTACACACAAATACATGGGTCCAGACCAACGTTTGGGTCAAGATTCGTGGAATTCTATGAACGTTCAAAATTTAGCTGTTTTGCTCGGTTTTATTAAAGCATGTTCGTTTCCATTTTTACAACGCTTAGCAAATGTACCATACAAATACATGGGTCTACACCAATGTTTTGGTCAAGTCACGTAGAATTCTATGAACGTTCAATATTTAGCTGTTTTCCACGGTTTTATTAAAGCTAGTTCATTTCCCTTTTACACTAACTTGTAGTTATTGTTACGCTTAGCAAATTTACCATAGAAATACATGGGTCTAGTCCTACGTTTGGTTCGAGTTTCCTGAAATTCTTAGAACATTCAAAATTTAGCTATTTTGCATGCTTTTTGTAAAGCAAGTTCGTTTCCCTTATACACTAACTTGTATTTACTATTACGCTTTGCAAATTTACAACACAAATGCATGGGTGTAGACCAACATTTGGGGTCAAGTTTCGTCGAATTCTAAGAACGTTCAAAATTTAGCTGTTTGTGCACGGTTTTATTAAAGCAAGTTCTTTTTCCTTTTACACTAACTTGTTTTTAGAATTACGCTTCGCAAATTTACCACACAAATGCATGGGTACCTACGTTTGGGTGAAGTTTCGGGGAATTCTGAGAACGCTCAAAATTTAGCTGTTTTGCTTGGTTTTACTAAAGCAAGTTCGTTTACCTTTTACACTAGCTTGTAGTTATTATTACGCTTTGCAAATTTACCACACAAATGCATGAGTTTAGACCTACGTTTGGGTCATGTTTCGTAGAATTCTATGAACCGTCAATATTTAGCTGTTTTACACGGTTTATTAAAGCAAGTTCGTTTCCATTTTTACACTAACTTGTAGTTATTATTACGCTTAGGAAATTTACCATACAAATACATGGGTCTAGACCAACGTTTGGGTCAAGTATCGTGGAATTCTATGAACGTTCAAAATTTAGCTGTTTTGCTCGGTTTTATTAAAGCAAGTTCGTTTCTATTTTCACAACGCTTAGCAATGTACCACACAAATACATGGGTCTACACCAACGTTTTGCTCAAGTTTCGTAGAATTCTATGGACGTTCAATATTTAGCTGTTTTGCACGGTTTTATTAAAGAAAGTTCATTTCCCTTTTACACTAATTTCTAATTATTATTATGCTTAGCAAATTTACCACACAGATGCATGGGTCTAGTCCAACGTTTGGGTCAAGTTTCGTGGTTTTCTAAGAACGTCCAAAATTTAGCTTTCTTGCACGGTTTTATTAAAGGAACATCGTTTCCTTTTTACACTAACTTGTAGTTATTATTACGCTTAGTAAATTTACTACACAAATAAATGGGTCTATATCGACGTTTGGGTCAAGTTTCATGGAATTCTGAGAACGTTCAAAATTAAACTGTTTTGCGCGGTTTATTAAGCAAGTTCTTTTCCCTTTTACACTAACTTGTAGTCATTATTACGCTTAGCAAATTTACCACACAAATGCATGGGTCTTTTCCTACGTTTGGGTCAAGTTTCGTGGAATTCTGTGAACGTTCAAAATTTAGCTTTTTTACACTGTTTTTTAAAGGAACTTCGTTTCCTTTTTGCGCTAACTTGTAGTTATTATTACGCTTAGCAATTTTACTACACAAATGCATGGGTCTATATCTACGTTTGGGTCAAGTTTCTTGGAATTCTGATAAACGTTCAAAATTAAGCTGTTTTGCACGGTTTTATTAAAGCAAGTTCGTTTCCCTTTTACACTAACTTGTAGTTATTATTACGCTTAGCAAATTTACCATAGAAATACATGGGTCTAGACCTACGTTTGGTTTGAGTTTCCTGAAATTCTTAGAACATTCAAAATTTAGCTATTTTGCTTGGTTTTTGTAAAGCAAGTTCGTTTCCTTTATACACTGACTTGTATTTATTATTACGCTTTGCAAATTTACAACACAAATGCATGGGTGTAGACCAACGTTTTGGGTCAAGTTTCATCGAATTCTAAGAACGTTCAAAATTTAGCTGTTGTGCACGGTTTTATTAAAGCAAGTTCTTTTTCCTTTTACACTAACTTGTTTTTAGAATTACGCTTCGCAAATTTACCACACAAATACATGAGTACCTACGTTTGGGTCAAGTTTCGTGGAATTCTGAGAACGTTCATAATTTAGCTGTTTTGCACAGCTTTATTACAGCAAATTCGTTTCCCGTTTACACTAACTTGTAGTTATTATTACGCTTAGCAAATTTACCACACAAATACATGGGTCTAGACCAACGTTTCGATCAAATTTCATAGAATTCTATGAACCTTCAATATTTAGCTGTTTTACACGGTTGATTAAAGCAAGTTCGTTTCCATTTTAAACTAACTTGTAGTTATTATTACGTTTAGCAAATTTACCACACAAATACATGGGTCCAGACCAACGTTTGGGTCAAGATTCGTGGAATTCTATGAACGTTCAAAATTTAGCTGTTTTGCTCGGTTTTATTAAAGCATGTTCGTTTCCATTTTTACAACGCTTAGCAAATGTACCATACAAATACATGGGTCTACACCAATGTTTTGGTCAAGTCACGTAGAATTCTATGAATGTTCAATATTTAGCTGTTTTCCACGGTTTTATTAAAGCTAGTTCATTTCCCTTTTACACTAACTTGTAGTTATTGTTACGCTTAGCAAATTTACCATAGAAATACATGGGTCTAGTCCTACGTTTGGTTCGAGTTTCCTGAAATTCTTAGAACATTCAAAATTTAGCTATTTTGCATGCTTTTTGTAAAGCAAGTTCGTTTCCCTTATACACTAACTTGTATTTACTATTACGCTTTGCAAATTTACAACACAAATGCATGGGTGTAGACCAACATTTGGGGTCAAGTTTCGTCGAATTCTAAGAACGTTCAAAATTTTAGTGTTGTGCACGGTTTTATTAAAGCAAGTTCTTTTTCCTTTTACACTAACTTGTTTTTAGAATTACGCTTCGCAAATTTACCACACAAATGCATGGGTACCTACGTTTGGGTGAAGTTTCGGGGAATTCTGAGAACGCTCAAAATTTAGCTGTTTTGCTTGGTTTTACTAAAGCAAGTTCGTTTACCTTTTACACTAGCTTGTAGTTATTATTACGCTTTGCAAATTTACCACACAAATGCATGAGTTTAGACCTACGTTTGGGTCATGTTTCGTAGAATTCTATGAACCGTCAATATTTAGCTGTTTTACACGGTTTATTAAAGCAAGTTCGTTTCCATTTTTACACTAACTTGTAGTTATTATTACGCTTAGGAAATTTACCATACAAATACATGGGTCTAGACCAACGTTTGGGTCAAGTATCGTGGAATTCTATGAACGTTCAAAATTTAGCTGTTTTGCTCGGTTTTATTAAAGCAAGTTCGTTTCTATTTTCACAACGCTTAGCAATGTACCACACAAATACATGGGTCTACACCAACGTTTTGCTCAAGTTTCGTAGAATTCTATGGACGTTCAATATTTAGCTGTTTTGCACGGTTTTATTAAAGAAAGTTCATTTCCCTTTTACACTAATTTCTAATTATTATTATGCTTAGCAAATTTACCACACAGATGCATGGGTCTAGTCCAACGTTTGGGTCAAGTTTCGTGGATTTCTAAGAACGTCCAAAATTTAGCTTTCTTGCACGGTTTTATTAAAGGAACATCGTTTCCTTTTTACACTAACTTGTAGTTATTATTACGCTTAGTAAATTTACTACACAAATAAATGGGTCTATATCGACGTTTGGGTCAAGTTTCATGGAATTCTGAGAACGTTCAAAATTAAACTGTTTTGCGCGGTTTATTAAGCAAGTTCTTTTCCCTTTTACACTAACTTGTAGTCATTATTACGCTTAGCAAATTTACCACACAAATGCATGGGTCTTTTCCTACGTTTGGGTCAAGTTTCGTGGAATTCTGTGAACGTTCAAAATTTAGCTTTTTTACACTGTTTTTTAAAGGAACTTCGTTTCCTTTTTGCGCTAACTTGTAGTTATTATTATGCTTAGCAATTTTACTACACAAATGCATGGGTCTATATCTACGTTTGGGTCAAGTTTCTTGGAATTCTGATAAACGTTCAAAATTAAGCTGTTTTGCACGGTTTTATTAAAGCAAGTTCGTTTCCCTTTTTACACTAACTTGTAGTTATTATTACGCTTAGCAAATTTACCATAGAAATACATGGGTCTAGACCTACGTTTGGTTTGAGTTTCCTGAAATTCTTAGAACATTCAAAATTTAGCTATTTTGCTTGGTTTTTGTAAAGCAAGTTCGTTTCCTTTATACACTGACTTGTATTTATTATTACGCTTTGCAAATTTACAACACAAATGCATGGGTGTAGACCAACGTTTTGGGTCAAGTTTCATCGAATTCTAAGAACGTTCAAAATTTAACTGTTGTGCACGGTTTTATTAAAGCAAGTTCTTTTTCCTTTTACACTAACTTGTTTTTAGAATTACGCTTCGCAAATTTACCACACAAATACATGAGTACCTACGTTTGGGTCAAGTTTCGTGGAATTCTGAGAACGTTCATAATTTAGCTGTTTTGCACAGCTTTATTACAGCAAATTCGTTTCCCGTTTACACTAACTTGTAGTTATTATTACGCTTAGCAAATTTACCACACAAATACATGGGTCTAGACCAACGTTTCGATCAAATTTCATAGAATTCTATGAACCTTCAATATTTAGCTGTTTTACACGGTTGATTAAAGCAAGTTCGTTTCCATTTTAAACTAACTTGTAGTTATTATTACGTTTAGCAAATTTACCACACAAATACATGGGTCCAGACCAACGTTTGGGTCAAGATTCGTGGAATTCTATGAACGTTCAAAATTTAGCTGTTTTGCTCGGTTTTATTAAAGCATGTTCGTTTCCATTTTTACAACGCTTAGCAAATGTACCATACAAATACATGGGTCTACACCAATGTTTTGGTCAAGTCACGTAGAATTCTATGAATGTTCAATATTTAGCTGTTTTCCACGGTTTTATTAAAGCTAGTTCATTTCCCTTTTACACTAACTTGTAGTTATTGTTACGCTTAGCAAATTTACCATAGAAATACATGGGTCTAGTCCTACGTTTGGTTCGAGTTTCCTGAAATTCTTAGAACATTCAAAATTTAGCTATTTTGCATGCTTTTTGTAAAGCAAGTTCGTTTCCCTTATACACTAACTTGTATTTACTATTACGCTTTGCAAATTTACAACACAAATGCATGGGTGTAGACCAACATTTGGGGTCAAGTTTCGTCGAATTCTAAGAACGTTCAAAATTTTGCTGTTGTGCACGGTTTTATTAAAGCAAGTTCTTTTTCCTTTTACACTAACTTGTTTTTAGAATTACGCTTCGCAAATTTACCACACAAATGCATGGGTACCTACGTTTGGGTGAAGTTTCGGGGAATTCTGAGAACGCTCAAAATTTAGCTGTTTTGCTTGGTTTTACTAAAGCAAGTTCGTTTACCTTTTACACTAGCTTGTAGTTATTATTACGCTTTGCAAATTTACCACACAAATGCATGAGTTTAGACCTACGTTTGGGTCATGTTTCGTAGAATTCTATGAACCGTCAATATTTAGCTGTTTTACACGGTTTATTAAAGCAAGTTCGTTTCCATTTTTACACTAACTTGTAGTTATTATTACGCTTAGGAAATTTACCATACAAATACATGGGTCTAGACCAACGTTTGGGTCAAGTATCGTGGAATTCTATGAACGTTCAAAATTTAGCTGTTTTGCTCGGTTTTATTAAAGCAAGTTCGTTTCTATTTTCACAACGCTTAGCAATGTACCACACAAATACATGGGTCTACACCAACGTTTTGCTCAAGTTTCGTAGAATTCTATGGACGTTCAATATTTAGCTGTTTTGCACGGTTTTATTAAAGAAAGTTCATTTCCCTTTTACACTAATTTCTAATTATTATTATGCTTAGCAAATTTACCACACAGATGCATGGGTCTAGTCCAACGTTTGGGTCAAGTTTCGTGGATTTCTAAGAACGTCCAAAATTTAGCTTTCTTGCACGGTTTTATTAAAGGAACATCGTTTCCTTTTTACACTAACTTGTAGTTATTATTACGCTTAGTAAATTTACTACACAAATAAATGGGTCTATATCGACGTTTGGGTCAAGTTTCATGGAATTCTGAGAACGTTCAAAATTAAACTGTTTTGCGCAGTTTATTAAGCAAGTTCTTTTCCCTTTTACACTAACTTGTAGTCATTATTACGCTTAGCAAATTTACCACACAAATGCATGGGTCTTTTCCTACGTTTGGGTCAAGTTTCGTGGAATTCTGTGAACGTTCAAAATTTAGCTTTTTTACACTGTTTTTTAAAGGAACTTCGTTTCCTTTTTGCGCTAACTTGTAGTTATTATTATGCTTAGCAATTTTACTACACAAATGCATGGGTCTATATCTACGTTTGGGTCAAGTTTCTTGGAATTCTGATAAACGTTCAAAATTAAGCTGTTTTGCACGGTTTTATTAAAGCAAGTTCGTTTCCCTTTTTACACTAACTTGTAGTTATTATTACGCTTAGCAAATTTACCATAGAAATACATGGGTCTAGACCTACGTTTGGTTTGAGTTTCCTGAAATTCTTAGAACATTCAAAATTTAGCTATTTTGCTTGGTTTTTGTAAAGCAAGTTCGTTTCCTTTATACACTGACTTGTATTTATTATTACGCTTTGCAAATTTACAACACAAATGCATGGGTGTAGACCAACGTTTTGGGTCAAGTTTCATCGAATTCTAAGAACGTTCAAAATTTAACTGTTGTGCACGGTTTTATTAAAGCAAGTTCTTTTTCCTTTTACACTAACTTGTTTTTAGAATTACGCTTCGCAAATTTACCACACAAATACATGAGTACCTACGTTTGGGTCAAGTTTCGTGGAATTCTGAGAACGTTCATAATTTAGCTGTTTTGCACAGCTTTATTACAGCAAATTCGTTTCCCGTTTACACTAACTTGTAGTTATTATTACGCTTAGCAAATTTACCACACAAATACATGGGTCTAGACCAACGTTTCGATCAAATTTCATAGAATTCTATGAACCTTCAATATTTAGCTGTTTTACACGGTTGATTAAAGCAAGTTCGTTTCCATTTTAAACTAACTTGTAGTTATTATTACGTTTAGCAAATTTACCACACAAATACATGGGTCCAGACCAACGTTTGGGTCAAGATTCGTGGAATTCTATGAACGTTCAAAATTTAGCTGTTTTGCTCGGTTTTATTAAAGCATGTTCGTTTCCATTTTTACAACGCTTAGCAAATGTACCATACAAATACATGGGTCTACACCAATGTTTTGGTCAAGTCACGTAGAATTCTATGAATGTTCAATATTTAGCTGTTTTCCACGGTTTTATTAAAGCTAGTTCATTTCCCTTTTACACTAACTTGTAGTTATTGTTACGCTTAGCAAATTTACCATAGAAATACATGGGTCTAGTCCTACGTTTGGTTCGAGTTTCCTGAAATTCTTAGAACATTCAAAATTTAGCTATTTTGCATGCTTTTTGTAAAGCAAGTTCGTTTCCCTTATACACTAACTTGTATTTACTATTATGCTTTGCAAATTTACAACACAAATGCATGGGTGTAGACCAACATTTGGGGTCAAGTTTCGTCGAATTCTAAGAACGTTCAAAATTTTGCTGTTGTGCACGGTTTTATTAAAGCAAGTTCTTTTTCCTTTTACACTAACTTGTTTTTAGAATTACGCTTCGCAAATTTACCACACAAATGCATGGGTACCTACGTTTGGGTGAAGTTTCGGGGAATTCTGAGAACGCTCAAAATTTAGCTGTTTTGCTTGGTTTTACTAAAGCAAGTTCGTTTACCTTTTACACTAGCTTGTAGTTATTATTACGCTTTGCAAATTTACCACACAAATGCATGAGTTTAGACCTACGTTTGGGTCATGTTTCGTAGAATTCTATGAACCGTCAATATTTAGCTGTTTTACACGGTTTATTAAAGCAAGTTCGTTTCCATTTTTACACTAACTTGTAGTTATTATTACGCTTAGGAAATTTACCATACAAATACATGGGTCTAGACCAACGTTTGGGTCAAGTATCGTGGAATTCTATGAACGTTCAAAATTTAGCTGTTTTGCTCGGTTTTATTAAAGCAAGTTCGTTTCTATTTTCACAACGCTTAGCAATGTACCACACAAATACATGGGTCTACACCAACGTTTTGCTCAAGTTTCGTAGAATTCTATGGACGTTCAATATTTAGCTGTTTTGCACGGTTTTATTAAAGAAAGTTCATTTCCCTTTTACACTAATTTCTAATTATTATTATGCTTAGCAAATTTACCACACAGATGCATGGGTCTAGTCCAACGTTTGGGTCAAGTTTCGTGGATTTCTAAGAACGTCCAAAATTTAGCTTTCTTGCACGGTTTTATTAAAGGAACATCGTTTCCTTTTTACACTAACTTGTAGTTATTATTACGCTTAGTAAATTTACTACACAAATAAATGGGTCTATATCGACGTTTGGGTCAAGTTTCATGGAATTCTGAGAACGTTCAAAATTAAACTGTTTTGCGCAGTTTATTAAGCAAGTTCTTTTCCCTTTTACACTAACTTGTAGTCATTATTACGCTTAGCAAATTTACCACACAAATGCATGGGTCTTTTCCTACGTTTGGGTCAAGTTTCGTGGAATTCTGTGAACGTTCAAAATTTAGCTTTTTTACACTGTTTTTTAAAGGAACTTCGTTTCCTTTTTGCGCTAACTTGTAGTTATTATTATGCTTAGCAATTTTACTACACAAATGCATGGGTCTATATCTACGTTTGGGTCAAGTTTCTTGGAATTCTGATAAACGTTCAAAATTAAGCTGTTTTGCACGGTTTTATTAAAGCAAGTTCGTTTCCCTTTTTACACTAACTTGTAGTTATTATTACGCTTAGCAAATTTACCATAGAAATACATGGGTCTAGACCTACGTTTGGTTTGAGTTTCCTGAAATTCTTAGAACATTCAAAATTTAGCTATTTTGCTTGGTTTTTGTAAAGCAAGTTCGTTTCCTTTATACACTGACTTGTATTTATTATTACGCTTTGCAAATTTACAACACAAATGCATGGGTGTAGACCAACGTTTTGGGTCAAGTTTCATCGAATTCTAAGAACGTTCAAAATTTAACTGTTGTGCACGGTTTTATTAAAGCAAGTTCTTTTTCCTTTTACACTAACTTGTTTTTAGAATTACGCTTCGCAAATTTACCACACAAATACATGAGTACCTACGTTTGGGTCAAGTTTCGTGGAATTCTGAGAACGTTCATAATTTAGCTGTTTTGCACAGCTTTATTACAGCAAATTCGTTTCCCGTTTACACTAACTTGTAGTTATTATTACGCTTAGCAAATTTACCACACAAATACATGGGTCTAGACCAACGTTTCGATCAAATTTCATAGAATTCTATGAACCTTCAATATTTAGCTGTTTTACACGGTTGATTAAAGCAAGTTCGTTTCCATTTTAAACTAACTTGTAGTTATTATTACGTTTAGCAAATTTACCACACAAATACATGGGTCCAGACCAACGTTTGGGTCAAGATTCGTGGAATTCTATGAACGTTCAAAATTTAGCTGTTTTGCTCGGTTTTATTAAAGCATGTTCGTTTCCATTTTTACAACGCTTAGCAAATGTACCATACAAATACATGGGTCTACACCAATGTTTTGGTCAAGTCACGTAGAATTCTATGAATGTTCAATATTTAGCTGTTTTCCACGGTTTTATTAAAGCTAGTTCATTTCCCTTTTACACTAACTTGTAGTTATTGTTACGCTTAGCAAATTTACCATAGAAATACATGGGTCTAGTCCTACGTTTGGTTCGAGTTTCCTGAAATTCTTAGAACATTCAAAATTTAGCTATTTTGCATGCTTTTTGTAAAGCAAGTTCGTTTCCCTTATACACTAACTTGTATTTACTATTACGCTTTGCAAATTTACAACACAAATGCATGGGTGTAGACCAACATTTGGGGTCAAGTTTCGTCGAATTCTAAGAACGTTCAAAATTTTGCTGTTGTGCACGGTTTTATTAAAGCAAGTTCTTTTTCCTTTTACACTAACTTGTTTTTAGAATTACGCTTCGCAAATTTACCACACAAATGCATGGGTACCTACGTTTGGGTGAAGTTTCGGGGAATTCTGAGAACGCTCAAAATTTAGCTGTTTTGCTTGGTTTTACTAAAGCAAGTTCGTTTACCTTTTACACTAGCTTGTAGTTATTATTACGCTTTGCAAATTTACCACACAAATGCATGAGTTTAGACCTACGTTTGGGTCATGTTTCGTAGAATTCTATGAACCGTCAATATTTAGCTGTTTTACACGGTTTATTAAAGCAAGTTCGTTTCCATTTTTACACTAACTTGTAGTTATTATTACGCTTAGGAAATTTACCATACAAATACATGGGTCTAGACCAACGTTTGGGTCAAGTATCGTGGAATTCTATGAACGTTCAAAATTTAGCTGTTTTGCTCGGTTTTATTAAAGCAAGTTCGTTTCTATTTTCACAACGCTTAGCAATGTACCACACAAATACATGGGTCTACACCAACGTTTTGCTCAAGTTTCGTAGAATTCTATGGACGTTCAATATTTAGCTGTTTTGCACGGTTTTATTAAAGAAAGTTCATTTCCCTTTTACACTAATTTCTAATTATTATTATGCTTAGCAAATTTACCACACAGATGCATGGGTCTAGTCCAACGTTTGGGTCAAGTTTCGTGGATTTCTAAGAACGTCCAAAATTTAGCTTTCTTGCACGGTTTTATTAAAGGAACATCGTTTCCTTTTTACACTAACTTGTAGTTATTATTACGCTTAGTAAATTTACTACACAAATAAATGGGTCTATATCGACGTTTGGGTCAAGTTTCATGGAATTCTGAGAACGTTCAAAATTAAACTGTTTTGCGCGGTTTATTAAGCAAGTTCTTTTCCCTTTTACACTAACTTGTAGTCATTATTACGCTTAGCAAATTTACCACACAAATGCATGGGTCTTTTCCTACGTTTGGGTCAAGTTTCGTGGAATTCTGTGAACGTTCAAAATTTAGCTTTTTTACACTGTTTTTTAAAGGAACTTCGTTTCCTTTTTGCGCTAACTTGTAGTTATTATTATGCTTAGCAATTTTACTACACAAATGCATGGGTCTATATCTACGTTTGGGTCAAGTTTCTTGGAATTCTGATAAACGTTCAAAATTAAGCTGTTTTGCACGGTTTTATTAAAGCAAGTTCGTTTCCCTTTTTACACTAACTTGTAGTTATTATTACGCTTAGCAAATTTACCATAGAAATACATGGGTCTAGACCTACGTTTGGTTTGAGTTTCCTGAAATTCTTAGAACATTCAAAATTTAGCTATTTTGCTTGGTTTTTGTAAAGCAAGTTCGTTTCCTTTATACACTGACTTGTATTTATTATTACGCTTTGCAAATTTACAACACAAATGCATGGGTGTAGACCAACGTTTTGGGTCAAGTTTCATCGAATTCTAAGAACGTTCAAAATTTAACTGTTGTGCACGGTTTTATTAAAGCAAGTTCTTTTTCCTTTTACACTAACTTGTTTTTAGAATTACGCTTCGCAAATTTACCACACAAATACATGAGTACCTACGTTTGGGTCAAGTTTCGTGGAATTCTGAGAACGTTCATAATTTAGCTGTTTTGCACAGCTTTATTACAGCAAATTCGTTTCCCGTTTACACTAACTTGTAGTTATTATTACGCTTAGCAAATTTACCACACAAATACATGGGTCTAGACCAACGTTTCGATCAAATTTCATAGAATTCTATGAACCTTCAATATTTAGCTGTTTTACACGGTTGATTAAAGCAAGTTCGTTTCCATTTTAAACTAACTTGTAGTTATTATTACGTTTAGCAAATTTACCACACAAATACATGGGTCCAGACCAACGTTTGGGTCAAGATTCGTGGAATTCTATGAACGTTCAAAATTTAGCTGTTTTGCTCGGTTTTATTAAAGCATGTTCGTTTCCATTTTTACAACGCTTAGCAAATGTACCATACAAATACATGGGTCTACACCAATGTTTTGGTCAAGTCACGTAGAATTCTATGAATGTTCAATATTTAGCTGTTTTCCACGGTTTTATTAAAGCTAGTTCATTTCCCTTTTACACTAACTTGTAGTTATTGTTACGCTTAGCAAATTTACCATAGAAATACATGGGTCTAGTCCTACGTTTGGTTCGAGTTTCCTGAAATTCTTAGAACATTCAAAATTTAGCTATTTTGCATGCTTTTTGTAAAGCAAGTTCGTTTCCCTTATACACTAACTTGTATTTACTATTACGCTTTGCAAATTTACAACACAAATGCATGGGTGTAGACCAACATTTGGGGTCAAGTTTCGTCGAATTCTAAGAACGTTCAAAATTTTGCTGTTGTGCACGGTTTTATTAAAGCAAGTTCTTTTTCCTTTTACACTAACTTGTTTTTAGAATTACGCTTCGCAAATTTACCACACAAATGCATGGGTACCTACGTTTGGGTGAAGTTTCGGGGAATTCTGAGAACGCTCAAAATTTAGCTGTTTTGCTTGGTTTTACTAAAGCAAGTTCGTTTACCTTTTACACTAGCTTGTAGTTATTATTACGCTTTGCAAATTTACCACACAAATGCATGAGTTTAGACCTACGTTTGGGTCATGTTTCGTAGAATTCTATGAACCGTCAATATTTAGCTGTTTTACACGGTTTATTAAAGCAAGTTCGTTTCCATTTTTACACTAACTTGTAGTTATTATTACGCTTAGGAAATTTACCATACAAATACATGGGTCTAGACCAACGTTTGGGTCAAGTATCGTGGAATTCTATGAACGTTCAAAATTTAGCTGTTTTGCTCGGTTTTATTAAAGCAAGTTCGTTTCTATTTTCACAACGCTTAGCAATGTACCACACAAATACATGGGTCTACACCAACGTTTTGCTCAAGTTTCGTAGAATTCTATGGACGTTCAATATTTAGCTGTTTTGCACGGTTTTATTAAAGAAAGTTCATTTCCCTTTTACACTAATTTCTAATTATTATTATGCTTAGCAAATTTACCACACAGATGCATGGGTCTAGTCCAACGTTTGGGTCAAGTTTCGTGGATTTCTAAGAACGTCCAAAATTTAGCTTTCTTGCACGGTTTTATTAAAGGAACATCGTTTCCTTTTTACACTAACTTGTAGTTATTATTACGCTTAGTAAATTTACTACACAAATAAATGGGTCTATATCGACGTTTGGGTCAAGTTTCATGGAATTCTGAGAACGTTCAAAATTAAACTGTTTTGCGCGGTTTATTAAGCAAGTTCTTTTCCCTTTTACACTAACTTGTAGTCATTATTACGCTTAGCAAATTTACCACACAAATGCATGGGTCTTTTCCTACGTTTGGGTCAAGTTTCGTGGAATTCTGTGAACGTTCAAAATTTAGCTTTTTTACACTGTTTTTTAAAGGAACTTCGTTTCCTTTTTGCGCTAACTTGTAGTTATTATTATGCTTAGCAATTTTACTACACAAATGCATGGGTCTATATCTACGTTTGGGTCAAGTTTCTTGGAATTCTGATAAACGTTCAAAATTAAGCTGTTTTGCACGGTTTTATTAAAGCAAGTTCGTTTCCCTTTTTACACTAACTTGTAGTTATTATTACGCTTAGCAAATTTACCATAGAAATACATGGGTCTAGACCTACGTTTGGTTTGAGTTTCCTGAAATTCTTAGAACATTCAAAATTTAGCTATTTTGCTTGGTTTTTGTAAAGCAAGTTCGTTTCCTTTATACACTGACTTGTATTTATTATTACGCTTTGCAAATTTACAACACAAATGCATGGGTGTAGACCAACGTTTTGGGTCAAGTTTCATCGAATTCTAAGAACGTTCAAAATTTAACTGTTGTGCACGGTTTTATTAAAGCAAGTTCTTTTTCCTTTTACACTAACTTGTTTTTAGAATTACGCTTCGCAAATTTACCACACAAATACATGAGTACCTACGTTTGGGTCAAGTTTCGTGGAATTCTGAGAACGTTCATAATTTAGCTGTTTTGCACAGCTTTATTACAGCAAATTCGTTTCCCGTTTACACTAACTTGTAGTTATTATTACGCTTAGCAAATTTACCACACAAATACATGGGTCTAGACTAACGTTTCGATCAAATTTCATAGAATTCTATGAACCTTCAATATTTAGCTGTTTTACACGGTTGATTAAAGCAAGTTCGTTTCCATTTTAAACTAACTTGTAGTTATTATTACGTTTAGCAAATTTACCACACAAATACATGGGTCCAGACCAACGTTTGGGTCAAGATTCGTGGAATTCTATGAACGTTCAAAATTTAGCTGTTTTGCTCGGTTTTATTAAAGCATGTTCGTTTCCATTTTTACAACGCTTAGCAAATGTACCATACAAATACATGGGTCTACACCAATGTTTTGGTCAAGTCACGTAGAATTCTATGAACGTTCAATATTTAGCTGTTTTCCACGGTTTTATTAAAGCTAGTTCATTTCCCTTTTACACTAACTTGTAGTTATTGTTACGCTTAGCAAATTTACCATAGAAATACATGGGTCTAGTCCTACGTTTGGTTCGAGTTTCCTGAAATTCTTAGAACATTCAAAATTTAGCTATTTTGCATGCTTTTTGTAAAGCAAGTTCGTTTCCCTTATACACTAACTTGTATTTACTATTACGCTTTGCAAATTTACAACACAAATGCATGGGTGTAGACCAACATTTGGGGTCAAGTTTCGTCGAATTCTAAGAACGTTCAAAATTTAGCTGTTGTGCACGGTTTTATTAAAGCAAGTTCTTTTTCCTTTTACACTAACTTGTTTTTAGAATTACGCTTCGCAAATTTACCACACAAATGCATGGGTACCTACGTTTGGGTGAAGTTTCGGGGAATTCTGAGAACGCTCAAAATTTAGCTGTTTTGCTTGGTTTTACTAAAGCAAGTTCGTTTACCTTTTACACTAGCTTGTAGTTATTATTACGCTTTGCAAATTTACCACACAAATGCATGAGTTTAGACCTACGTTTGGGTCATGTTTCGTAGAATTCTATGAACCGTCAATATTTAGCTGTTTTACACGGTTTATTAAAGCAAGTTCGTTTCCATTTTTACACTAACTTGTAGTTATTATTACGCTTAGGAAATTTACCATACAAATACATGGGTCTAGACCAACGTTTGGGTCAAGTATCGTGGAATTCTATGAACGTTCAAAATTTAGCTGTTTTGCTCGGTTTTATTAAAGCAAGTTCGTTTCTATTTTCACAACGCTTAGCAATGTACCACACAAATACATGGGTCTACACCAACGTTTTGCTCAAGTTTCGTAGAATTCTATGGACGTTCAATATTTAGCTGTTTTGCACGGTTTTATTAAAGAAAGTTCATTTCCCTTTTACACTAATTTCTAATTATTATTATGCTTAGCAAATTTACCACACAGATGCATGGGTCTAGTCCAACGTTTGGGTCAAGTTTCGTGGTTTTCTAAGAACGTCCAAAATTTAGCTTTCTTGCACGGTTTTATTAAAGGAACATCGTTTCCTTTTTACACTAACTTGTAGTTATTATTACGCTTAGTAAATTTACTACACAAATAAATGGGTCTATATCGACGTTTGGGTCAAGTTTCATGGAATTCTGAGAACGTTCAAAATTAAACTGTTTTGCGCGGTTTATTAAGCAAGTTCTTTTCCCTTTTACACTAACTTGTAGTCATTATTACGCTTAGCAAATTTACCACACAAATGCATGGGTCTTTTCCTACGTTTGGGTCAAGTTTCGTGGAATTCTGTGAACGTTCAAAATTTAGCTTTTTTACACTGTTTTTTAAAGGAACTTCGTTTCCTTTTTGCGCTAACTTGTAGTTATTATTACGCTTAGCAATTTTACTACACAAATGCATGGGTCTATATCTACGTTTGGGTCAAGTTTCTTGGAATTCTGATAAAAGTTCAAAATTAAGCTGTTTTGCACGGTTTTATTAAAGCAAGTTCGTTTCCCTTTTACACTAACTTGTAGTTATTATTACGCTTAGCAAATTTACCATAGAAATACATGGGTCTAGACCTACGTTTGGTTTGAGTTTCCTGAAATTCTTAGAACATTCAAAATTTAGCTATTTTGCTTGGTTTTTGTAAAGCAAGTTCGTTTCCTTTATACACTGACTTGTATTTATTATTACGCTTTGCAAATTTACAACACAAATGCATGGGTGTAGACCAACGTTTTGGGTCAAGTTTCATCGAATTCTAAGAACGTTCAAAATTTAGCTGTTGTGCACGGTTTTATTAAAGCAAGTTCTTTTTCCTTTTACACTAACTTGTTTTTAGAATTACGCTTCGCAAATTTACCACACAAATGCATGAGTACCTACGTTTGGGTCAAGTTTTGTGGAATTCTGAGAACGTTCATAATTTAGCTGTTTTGCACGGCTTTATTACAGCAAATTCGTTTCCCGTTTACACTAACTTGTAGTTATTATTACGCTTAGCAAATTTACCACACAAATACATGGGTCTAGACCAACGTTTCGATCAAATTTCATAGAATTCTATGAACCTTCAATATTTAGCTGTTTTACAAGGTTGATTAAAGCAAGTTCGTTTCCATTTTAAACTAACTTGTAGTTATTATTACGTTTAGCAAATTTACCACACAAATACATGGGTCCAGACCAACGTTTGGGTCAAGATTCGTGGAATTCTATGAACGTTCAAAATTTAGCTGTTTTGCTCGGTTTTATTAAAGCATGTTCGTTTCCATTTTTACAACGCTTAGCAAATGTACCATACAAATACATGGGTCTACACCAATGTTTTGGTCAAGTCACGTAGAATTCTATGAACGTTCAATATTTAGCTGTTTTCCACGGTTTTATTAAAGCTAGTTCATTTCCCTTTTACACTAACTTGTAGTTATTGTTACGCTTAGCAAATTTACCATAGAAATACATGGGTCTAGTCCTACGTTTGGTTCGAGTTTCCTGAAATTCTTAGAACATTCAAAATTTAGCTATTTTGCATGCTTTTTGTAAAGCAAGTTCGTTTCCCTTATACACTAACTTGTATTTACTATTACGCTTTGCAAATTTACAACACAAATGCATGGGTGTAGACCAACATTTGGGGTCAAGTTTCGTCGAATTCTAAGAACGTTCAAAATTTAGCTGTTGTGCACGGTTTTATTAAAGCAAGTTCTTTTTCCTTTTACACTAACTTGTTTTTAGAATTACGCTTCGCAAATTTACCACACAAATGCATGGGTACCTACGTTTGGGTGAAGTTTCGGGGAATTCTGAGAACGCTCAAAATTTAGCTGTTTTGCTTGGTTTTACTAAAGCAAGTTCGTTTACCTTTTACACTAGCTTGTAGTTATTATTACGCTTTGCAAATTTACCACACAAATGCATGAGTTTAGACCTACGTTTGGGTCATGTTTCGTAGAATTCTATGAACCGTCAATATTTAGCTGTTTTACACGGTTTATTAAAGCAAGTTCGTTTCCATTTTTACACTAACTTGTAGTTATTATTACGCTTAGGAAATTTACCATACAAATACATGGGTCTAGACCAACGTTTGGGTCAAGTATCGTGGAATTCTATGAACGTTCAAAATTTAGCTGTTTTGCTCGGTTTATTAAAGCAAGTTCGTTTCTATTTTCACAACGCTTAGCAATGTACCACACAAATACATGGGTCTACACCAACGTTTTGCTCAAGTTTCGTAGAATTCTATGGACGTTCAATATTTAGCTGTTTTGCACGGTTTTATTAAAGAAAGTTCATTTCCCTTTTACACTAATTTCTAATTATTATTATGCTTAGCAAATTTACCACACAGATGAATGGGTCTAGTCCAACGTTTGGGTCAAGTTTCGTGGTTTTCTAAGAACGTCCAAAATTTAGCTTTCTTGCACGGTTTTATTAAAGGAACATCGTTTCCTTTTTTACACTAACTTGTAGTTATTATTACGCTTAGTAAATTTACTACACAAATAAATGGGTCTATATCGACGTTTGGGTCAAGTTTCATGGAATTCTGAGAACGTTCAAAATTAAACTGTTTTGCGCGGTTTATTAAGCAAGTTCTTTTCCCTTTTACACTAACTTGTAGTCATTATTACGCTTAGCAAATTTACCACACAAATGCATGGGTCTTTTCCTACGTTTGGGTCAAGTTTCGTGGAATTCTGTGAACGTTCAAAATTTAGCTTTTTTACACTGTTTTTTAAAGGAACTTCGTTTCCTTTTTGCGCTAACTTGTAGTTATTATTATGCTTAGCAATTTTACTACACAAATGCATGGGTCTATATCTACGTTTGGGTCAAGTTTCTTGGAATTCTGATAAACGTTCAAAATTAAGCTGTTTTGCACGGTTTTATTAAAGCAAGTTCGTTTCCCTTTTTACACTAACTTGTAGTTATTATTACGCTTAGCAAATTTACCATAGAAATACATGGGTCTAGACCTACGTTTGGTTTGAGTTTCCTGAAATTCTTAGAACATTCAAAATTTAGCTATTTTGCTTGGTTTTTGTAAAGCAAGTTCGTTTCCTTTATACACTGACTTGTATTTATTATTACGCTTTGCAAATTTACAACACAAATGCATGGGTGTAGACCAACGTTTTGGGTCAAGTTTCATCGAATTCTAAGAACGTTCAAAATTTAACTGTTGTGCACGGTTTTATTAAAGCAAGTTCTTTTTCCTTTTACACTAACTTGTTTTTAGAATTACGCTTCGCAAATTTACCACACAAATACATGAGTACCTACGTTTGGGTCAAGTTTCGTGGAATTCTGAGAACGTTCATAATTTAGCTGTTTTGCACAGCTTTATTACAGCAAATTCGTTTCCCGTTTACACTAACTTGTAGTTATTATTACGCTTAGCAAATTTACCACACAAATACATGGGTCTAGACTAACGTTTCGATCAAATTTCATAGAATTCTATGAACCTTCAATATTTAGCTGTTTTACACGGTTGATTAAAGCAAGTTCGTTTCCATTTTAAACTAACTTGTAGTTATTATTACGTTTAGCAAATTTACCACACAAATACATGGGTCCAGACCAACGTTTGGGTCAAGATTCGTGGAATTCTATGAACGTTCAAAATTTAGCTGTTTTGCTCGGTTTTATTAAAGCATGTTCGTTTCCATTTTTACAACGCTTAGCAAATGTACCATACAAATACATGGGTCTACACCAATGTTTTGGTCAAGTCACGTAGAATTCTATGAACGTTCAATATTTAGCTGTTTTCCACGGTTTTATTAAAGCTAGTTCATTTCCCTTTTACACTAACTTGTAGTTATTGTTACGCTTAGCAAATTTACCATAGAAATACATGGGTCTAGTCCTACGTTTGGTTCGAGTTTCCTGAAATTCTTAGAACATTCAAAATTTAGCTATTTTGCATGCTTTTTGTAAAGCAAGTTCGTTTCCCTTATACACTAACTTGTATTTACTATTACGCTTTGCAAATTTACAACACAAATGCATGGGTGTAGACCAACATTTGGGGTCAAGTTTCGTCGAATTCTAAGAACGTTCAAAATTTAGCTGTTGTGCACGGTTTTATTAAAGCAAGTTCTTTTTCCTTTTACACTAACTTGTTTTTAGAATTACGCTTCGCAAATTTACCACACAAATGCATGGGTACCTACGTTTGGGTGAAGTTTCGGGGAATTCTGAGAACGCTCAAAATTTAGCTGTTTTGCTTGGTTTTACTAAAGCAAGTTCGTTTACCTTTTACACTAGCTTGTAGTTATTATTACGCTTTGCAAATTTACCACACAAATGCATGAGTTTAGACCTACGTTTGGGTCATGTTTCGTAGAATTCTATGAACCGTCAATATTTAGCTGTTTTACACGGTTTATTAAAGCAAGTTCGTTTCCATTTTTACACTAACTTGTAGTTATTATTACGCTTAGGAAATTTACCATACAAATACATGGGTCTAGACCAACGTTTGGGTCAAGTATCGTGGAATTCTATGAACGTTCAAAATTTAGCTGTTTTGCTCGGTTTTATTAAAGCAAGTTCGTTTCTATTTTCACAACGCTTAGCAATGTACCACACAAATACATGGGTCTACACCAACGTTTTGCTCAAGTTTCGTAGAATTCTATGGACGTTCAATATTTAGCTGTTTTGCACGGTTTTATTAAAGAAAGTTCATTTCCCTTTTACACTAATTTCTAATTATTATTATGCTTAGCAAATTTACCACACAGATGCATGGGTCTAGTCCAACGTTTGGGTCAAGTTTCGTGGTTTTCTAAGAACGTCCAAAATTTAGCTTTCTTGCACGGTTTTATTAAAGGAACATCGTTTCCTTTTTACACTAACTTGTAGTTATTATTACGCTTAGTAAATTTACTACACAAATAAATGGGTCTATATCGACGTTTGGGTCAAGTTTCATGGAATTCTGAGAACGTTCAAAATTAAACTGTTTTGCGCGGTTTATTAAGCAAGTTCTTTTCCCTTTTACACTAACTTGTAGTCATTATTACGCTTAGCAAATTTACCACACAAATGCATGGGTCTTTTCCTACGTTTGGGTCAAGTTTCGTGGAATTCTGTGAACGTTCAAAATTTAGCTTTTTTACACTGTTTTTTAAAGGAACTTCGTTTCCTTTTTGCGCTAACTTGTAGTTATTATTACGCTTAGCAATTTTACTACACAAATGCATGGGTCTATATCTACGTTTGGGTCAAGTTTCTTGGAATTCTGATAAACGTTCAAAATTAAGCTGTTTTGCACGGTTTTATTAAAGCAAGTTCGTTTCCCTTTTACACTAACTTGTAGTTATTATTACGCTTAGCAAATTTACCATAGAAATACATGGGTCTAGACCTACGTTTGGTTTGAGTTTCCTGAAATTCTTAGAACATTCAAAATTTAGCTATTTTGCTTGGTTTTTGTAAAGCAAGTTCGTTTCCTTTATACACTGACTTGTATTTATTATTACGCTTTGCAAATTTACAACACAAATGCATGGGTGTAGACCAACGTTTTGGGTCAAGTTTCATCGAATTCTAAGAACGTTCAAAATTTAGCTGTTGTGCACGGTTTTATTAAAGCAAGTTCTTTTTCCTTTTACACTAACTTGTTTTTAGAATTACGCTTCGCAAATTTACCACACAAATGCATGAGTACCTACGTTTGGGTCAAGTTTTGTGGAATTCTGAGAACGTTCATAATTTAGCTGTTTTGCACGGCTTTATTACAGCAAATTCGTTTCCCGTTTACACTAACTTGTAGTTATTATTACGCTTAGCAAATTTACCACACAAATACATGGGTCTAGACCAACGTTTCGATCAAATTTCATAGAATTCTATGAACCTTCAATATTTAGCTGTTTTACAAGGTTGATTAAAGCAAGTTCGTTTCCATTTTAAACTAACTTGTAGTTATTATTACGTTTAGCAAATTTACCACACAAATACATGGGTCCAGACCAACGTTTGGGTCAAGATTCGTGGAATTCTATGAACGTTCAAAATTTAGCTGTTTTGCTCGGTTTTATTAAAGCATGTTCGTTTCCATTTTTACAACGCTTAGCAAATGTACCATACAAATACATGGGTCTACACCAATGTTTTGGTCAAGTCACGTAGAATTCTATGAACGTTCAATATTTAGCTGTTTTCCACGGTTTTATTAAAGCTAGTTCATTTCCCTTTTACACTAACTTGTAGTTATTGTTACGCTTAGCAAATTTACCATAGAAATACATGGGTCTAGTCCTACGTTTGGTTCGAGTTTCCTGAAATTCTTAGAACATTCAAAATTTAGCTATTTTGCATGCTTTTTGTAAAGCAAGTTCGTTTCCCTTATACACTAACTTGTATTTACTATTACGCTTTGCAAATTTACAACACAAATGCATGGGTGTAGACCAACATTTGGGGTCAAGTTTCGTCGAATTCTAAGAACGTTCAAAATTTAGCTGTTGTGCACGGTTTTATTAAAGCAAGTTCTTTTTCCTTTTACACTAACTTGTTTTTAGAATTACGCTTCGCAAATTTACCACACAAATGCATGGGTACCTACGTTTGGGTGAAGTTTCGGGGAATTCTGAGAACGCTCAAAATTTAGCTGTTTTGCTTGGTTTTACTAAAGCAAGTTCGTTTACCTTTTACACTAGCTTGTAGTTATTATTACGCTTTGCAAATTTACCACACAAATGCATGAGTTTAGACCTACGTTTGGGTCATGTTTCGTAGAATTCTATGAACCGTCAATATTTAGCTGTTTTACACGGTTTATTAAAGCAAGTTCGTTTCCATTTTTACACTAACTTGTAGTTATTATTACGCTTAGGAAATTTACCATACAAATACATGGGTCTAGACCAACGTTTGGGTCAAGTATCGTGGAATTCTATGAACGTTCAAAATTTAGCTGTTTTGCTCGGTTTATTAAAGCAAGTTCGTTTCTATTTTCACAACGCTTAGCAATGTACCACACAAATACATGGGTCTACACCAACGTTTTGCTCAAGTTTCGTAGAATTCTATGGACGTTCAATATTTAGCTGTTTTGCACGGTTTTATTAAAGAAAGTTCATTTCCCTTTTACACTAATTTCTAATTATTATTATGCTTAGCAAATTTACCACACAGATGAATGGGTCTAGTCCAACGTTTGGGTCAAGTTTCGTGGTTTTCTAAGAACGTCCAAAATTTAGCTTTCTTGCACGGTTTTATTAAAGGAACATCGTTTCCTTTTTTACACTAACTTGTAGTTATTATTACGCTTAGTAAATTTACTACACAAATAAATGGGTCTATATCGACGTTTGGGTCAAGTTTCATGGAATTCTGAGAACGTTCAAAATTAAACTGTTTTGCGCGGTTTATTAAGCAAGTTCTTTTCCCTTTTACACTAACTTGTAGTCATTATTACGCTTAGCAAATTTACCACACAAATGCATGGGTCTTTTCCTACGTTTGGGTCAAGTTTCGTGGAATTCTGTGAACGTTCAAAATTTAGCTTTTTTACACTGTTTTTTAAAGGAACTTCGTTTCCTTTTTGCGCTAACTTGTAGTTATTATTATGCTTAGCAATTTTACTACACAAATGCATGGGTCTATATCTACGTTTGGGTCAAGTTTCTTGGAATTCTGATAAACGTTCAAAATTAAGCTGTTTTGCACGGTTTTATTAAAGCAAGTTCGTTTCCCTTTTTACACTAACTTGTAGTTATTATTACGCTTAGCAAATTTACCATAGAAATACATGGGTCTAGACCTACGTTTGGTTTGAGTTTCCTGAAATTCTTAGAACATTCAAAATTTAGCTATTTTGCTTGGTTTTTGTAAAGCAAGTTCGTTTCCTTTATACACTGACTTGTATTTATTATTACGCTTTGCAAATTTACAACACAAATGCATGGGTGTAGACCAACGTTTTGGGTCAAGTTTCATCGAATTCTAAGAACGTTCAAAATTTAACTGTTGTGCACGGTTTTATTAAAGCAAGTTCTTTTTCCTTTTACACTAACTTGTTTTTAGAATTACGCTTCGCAAATTTACCACACAAATACATGAGTACCTACGTTTGGGTCAAGTTTCGTGGAATTCTGAGAACGTTCATAATTTAGCTGTTTTGCACAGCTTTATTACAGCAAATTCGTTTCCCGTTTACACTAACTTGTAGTTATTATTACGCTTAGCAAATTTACCACACAAATACATGGGTCTAGACCAACGTTTCGATCAAATTTCATAGAATTCTATGAACCTTCAATATTTAGCTGTTTTACACGGTTGATTAAAGCAAGTTCGTTTCCATTTTAAACTAACTTGTAGTTATTATTACGTTTAGCAAATTTACCACACAAATACATGGGTCCAGACCAACGTTTGGGTCAAGATTCGTGGAATTCTATGAACGTTCAAAATTTAGCTGTTTTGCTCGGTTTTATTAAAGCATGTTCGTTTCCATTTTTACAACGCTTAGCAAATGTACCATACAAATACATGGGTCTACACCAATGTTTTGGTCAAGTCACGTAGAATTCTATGAATGTTCAATATTTAGCTGTTTTCCACGGTTTTATTAAAGCTAGTTCATTTCCCTTTTACACTAACTTGTAGTTATTGTTACGCTTAGCAAATTTACCATAGAAATACATGGGTCTAGTCCTACGTTTGGTTCGAGTTTCCTGAAATTCTTAGAACATTCAAAATTTAGCTATTTTGCATGCTTTTTGTAAAGCAAGTTCGTTTCCCTTATACACTAACTTGTATTTACTATTACGCTTTGCAAATTTACAACACAAATGCATGGGTGTAGACCAACATTTGGGGTCAAGTTTCGTCGAATTCTAAGAACGTTCAAAATTTTGCTGTTGTGCACGGTTTTATTAAAGCAAGTTCTTTTTCCTTTTACACTAACTTGTTTTTAGAATTACGCTTCGCAAATTTACCACACAAATGCATGGGTACCTACGTTTGGGTGAAGTTTCGGGGAATTCTGAGAACGCTCAAAATTTAGCTGTTTTGCTTGGTTTTACTAAAGCAAGTTCGTTTACCTTTTACACTAGCTTGTAGTTATTATTACGCTTTGCAAATTTACCACACAAATGCATGAGTTTAGACCTACGTTTGGGTCATGTTTCGTAGAATTCTATGAACCGTCAATATTTAGCTGTTTTACACGGTTTATTAAAGCAAGTTCGTTTCCATTTTTACACTAACTTGTAGTTATTATTACGCTTAGGAAATTTACCATACAAATACATGGGTCTAGACCAACGTTTGGGTCAAGTATCGTGGAATTCTATGAACGTTCAAAATTTAGCTGTTTTGCTCGGTTTTATTAAAGCAAGTTCGTTTCTATTTTCACAACGCTTAGCAATGTACCACACAAATACATGGGTCTACACCAACGTTTTGCTCAAGTTTCGTAGAATTCTATGGACGTTCAATATTTAGCTGTTTTGCACGGTTTTATTAAAGAAAGTTCATTTCCCTTTTACACTAATTTCTAATTATTATTATGCTTAGCAAATTTACCACACAGATGCATGGGTCTAGTCCAACGTTTGGGTCAAGTTTCGTGGATTTCTAAGAACGTCCAAAATTTAGCTTTCTTGCACGGTTTTATTAAAGGAACATCGTTTCCTTTTTACACTAACTTGTAGTTATTATTACGCTTAGTAAATTTACTACACAAATAAATGGGTCTATATCGACGTTTGGGTCAAGTTTCATGGAATTCTGAGAACGTTCAAAATTAAACTGTTTTGCGCAGTTTATTAAGCAAGTTCTTTTCCCTTTTACACTAACTTGTAGTCATTATTACGCTTAGCAAATTTACCACACAAATGCATGGGTCTTTTCCTACGTTTGGGTCAAGTTTCGTGGAATTCTGTGAACGTTCAAAATTTAGCTTTTTTACACTGTTTTTTAAAGGAACTTCGTTTCCTTTTTGCGCTAACTTGTAGTTATTATTATGCTTAGCAATTTTACTACACAAATGCATGGGTCTATATCTACGTTTGGGTCAAGTTTCTTGGAATTCTGATAAACGTTCAAAATTAAGCTGTTTTGCACGGTTTTATTAAAGCAAGTTCGTTTCCCTTTTTACACTAACTTGTAGTTATTATTACGCTTAGCAAATTTACCATAGAAATACATGGGTCTAGACCTACGTTTGGTTTGAGTTTCCTGAAATTCTTAGAACATTCAAAATTTAGCTATTTTGCTTGGTTTTTGTAAAGCAAGTTCGTTTCCTTTATACACTGACTTGTATTTATTATTACGCTTTGCAAATTTACAACACAAATGCATGGGTGTAGACCAACGTTTTGGGTCAAGTTTCATCGAATTCTAAGAACGTTCAAAATTTAACTGTTGTGCACGGTTTTATTAAAGCAAGTTCTTTTTCCTTTTACACTAACTTGTTTTTAGAATTACGCTTCGCAAATTTACCACACAAATACATGAGTACCTACGTTTGGGTCAAGTTTCGTGGAATTCTGAGAACGTTCATAATTTAGCTGTTTTGCACAGCTTTATTACAGCAAATTCGTTTCCCGTTTACACTAACTTGTAGTTATTATTACGCTTAGCAAATTTACCACACAAATACATGGGTCTAGACCAACGTTTCGATCAAATTTCATAGAATTCTATGAACCTTCAATATTTAGCTGTTTTACACGGTTGATTAAAGCAAGTTCGTTTCCATTTTAAACTAACTTGTAGTTATTATTACGTTTAGCAAATTTACCACACAAATACATGGGTCCAGACCAACGTTTGGGTCAAGATTCGTGGAATTCTATGAACGTTCAAAATTTAGCTGTTTTGCTCGGTTTTATTAAAGCATGTTCGTTTCCATTTTTACAACGCTTAGCAAATGTACCATACAAATACATGGGTCTACACCAATGTTTTGGTCAAGTCACGTAGAATTCTATGAATGTTCAATATTTAGCTGTTTTCCACGGTTTTATTAAAGCTAGTTCATTTCCCTTTTACACTAACTTGTAGTTATTGTTACGCTTAGCAAATTTACCATAGAAATACATGGGTCTAGTCCTACGTTTGGTTCGAGTTTCCTGAAATTCTTAGAACATTCAAAATTTAGCTATTTTGCATGCTTTTTGTAAAGCAAGTTCGTTTCCCTTATACACTAACTTGTATTTACTATTACGCTTTGCAAATTTACAACACAAATGCATGGGTGTAGACCAACATTTGGGGTCAAGTTTCGTCGAATTCTAAGAACGTTCAAAATTTTGCTGTTGTGCACGGTTTTATTAAAGCAAGTTCTTTTTCCTTTTACACTAACTTGTTTTTAGAATTACGCTTCGCAAATTTACCACACAAATGCATGGGTACCTACGTTTGGGTGAAGTTTCGGGGAATTCTGAGAACGCTCAAAATTTAGCTGTTTTGCTTGGTTTTACTAAAGCAAGTTCGTTTACCTTTTACACTAGCTTGTAGTTATTATTACGCTTTGCAAATTTACCACACAAATGCATGAGTTTAGACCTACGTTTGGGTCATGTTTCGTAGAATTCTATGAACCGTCAATATTTAGCTGTTTTACACGGTTTATTAAAGCAAGTTCGTTTCCATTTTTACACTAACTTGTAGTTATTATTACGCTTAGGAAATTTACCATACAAATACATGGGTCTAGACCAACGTTTGGGTCAAGTATCGTGGAATTCTATGAACGTTCAAAATTTAGCTGTTTTGCTCGGTTTTATTAAAGCAAGTTCGTTTCTATTTTCACAACGCTTAGCAATGTACCACACAAATACATGGGTCTACACCAACGTTTTGCTCAAGTTTCGTAGAATTCTATGGACGTTCAATATTTAGCTGTTTTGCACGGTTTTATTAAAGAAAGTTCATTTCCCTTTTACACTAATTTCTAATTATTATTATGCTTAGCAAATTTACCACACAGATGCATGGGTCTAGTCCAACGTTTGGGTCAAGTTTCGTGGATTTCTAAGAACGTCCAAAATTTAGCTTTCTTGCACGGTTTTATTAAAGGAACATCGTTTCCTTTTTACACTAACTTGTAGTTATTATTACGCTTAGTAAATTTACTACACAAATAAATGGGTCTATATCGACGTTTGGGTCAAGTTTCATGGAATTCTGAGAACGTTCAAAATTAAACTGTTTTGCGCGGTTTATTAAGCAAGTTCTTTTCCCTTTTACACTAACTTGTAGTCATTATTACGCTTAGCAAATTTACCACACAAATGCATGGGTCTTTTTTCCTACGTTTGGGTCAAGTTTCGTGGAATTCTGTGAACGTTCAAAATTTAGCTTTTTTACACTGTTTTTTAAAGGAACTTCGTTTCCTTTTTGCGCTAACTTGTAGTTATTATTATGCTTAGCAATTTTACTACACAAATGCATGGGTCTATATCTACGTTTGGGTCAAGTTTCTTGGAATTCTGATAAACGTTCAAAATTAAGCTGTTTTGCACGGTTTTATTAAAGCAAGTTCGTTTCCCTTTTACACTAACTTGTAGTTATTATTACGCTTAGCAAATTTACCATAGAAATACATGGGTCTAGACCTACGTTTGGTTTGAGTTTCCTGAAATTCTTAGAACATTCAAAATTTAGCTATTTTGCTTGGTTTTTGTAAAGCAAGTTCGTTTCCTTTATACACTGACTTGTATTTATTATTACGCTTTGCAAATTTACAACACAAATGCATGGGTGTAGACCAACGTTTTGGGTCAAGTTTCATCGAATTCTAAGAACGTTCAAAATTTAGCTGTTGTGCACGGTTTTATTAAAGCAAGTTCTTTTTCCTTTTACACTAACTTGTTTTTAGAATTACGCTTCGCAAATTTACCACACAAATGCATGAGTACCTACGTTTGGGTCAAGTTTTGTGGAATTCTGAGAACGTTCATAATTTAGCTGTTTTGCACGGCTTTATTACAGCAAATTCGTTTCCCGTTTACACTAACTTGTAGTTATTATTACGCTTAGCAAATTTACCACACAAATACATGGGTCTAGACCAACGTTTCGATCAAATTTCATAGAATTCTATGAACCTTCAATATTTAGCTGTTTTACAAGGTTGATTAAAGCAAGTTCGTTTCCATTTTAAACTAACTTGTAGTTATTATTACGTTTAGCAAATTTACCACACAAATACATGGGTCCAGACCAACGTTTGGGTCAAGATTCGTGGAATTCTATGAACGTTCAAAATTTAGCTGTTTTGCTCGGTTTTATTAAAGCATGTTCGTTTCCATTTTTACAACGCTTAGCAAATGTACCATACAAATACATGGGTCTACACCAATGTTTTGGTCAAGTCACGTAGAATTCTATGAACGTTCAATATTTAGCTGTTTTCCACGGTTTTATTAAAGCTAGTTCATTTCCCTTTTACACTAACTTGTAGTTATTGTTACGCTTAGCAAATTTACCATAGAAATACATGGGTCTAGTCCTACGTTTGGTTCGAGTTTCCTGAAATTCTTAGAACATTCAAAATTTAGCTATTTTGCATGCTTTTTGTAAAGCAAGTTCGTTTCCCTTATACACTAACTTGTATTTACTATTACGCTTTGCAAATTTACAACACAAATGCATGGGTGTAGACCAACATTTGGGGTCAAGTTTCGTCGAATTCTAAGAACGTTCAAAATTTAGCTGTTGTGCACGGTTTTATTAAAGCAAGTTCTTTTTCCTTTTACACTAACTTGTTTTTAGAATTACGCTTCGCAAATTTACCACACAAATGCATGGGTACCTACGTTTGGGTGAAGTTTCGGGGAATTCTGAGAACGCTCAAAATTTAGCTGTTTTGCTTGGTTTTACTAAAGCAAGTTCGTTTACCTTTTACACTAGCTTGTAGTTATTATTACGCTTTGCAAATTTACCACACAAATGCATGAGTTTAGACCTACGTTTGGGTCATGTTTCGTAGAATTCTATGAACCGTCAATATTTAGCTGTTTTACACGGTTTATTAAAGCAAGTTCGTTTCCATTTTTACACTAACTTGTAGTTATTATTACGCTTAGGAAATTTACCATACAAATACATGGGTCTAGACCAACGTTTGGGTCAAGTATCGTGGAATTCTATGAACGTTCAAAATTTAGCTGTTTTGCTCGGTTTATTAAAGCAAGTTCGTTTCTATTTTCACAACGCTTAGCAATGTACCACACAAATACATGGGTCTACACCAACGTTTTGCTCAAGTTTCGTAGAATTCTATGGACGTTCAATATTTAGCTGTTTTGCACGGTTTTATTAAAGAAAGTTCATTTCCCTTTTACACTAATTTCTAATTATTATTATGCTTAGCAAATTTACCACACAGATGAATGGGTCTAGTCCAACGTTTGGGTCAAGTTTCGTGGTTTTCTAAGAACGTCCAAAATTTAGCTTTCTTGCACGGTTTTATTAAAGGAACATCGTTTCCTTTTTTACACTAACTTGTAGTTATTATTACGCTTAGTAAATTTACTACACAAATAAATGGGTCTATATCGACGTTTGGGTCAAGTTTCATGGAATTCTGAGAACGTTCAAAATTAAACTGTTTTGCGCGGTTTATTAAGCAAGTTCTTTTCCCTTTTACACTAACTTGTAGTCATTATTACGCTTAGCAAATTTACCACACAAATGCATGGGTCTTTTCCAACGTTTGGGTCAAGTTTCGTGGAATTCTGTGAATGTTCAAAATTTAGCTTTTTTACACTGTTTTTTAAAGGAACTTCGTTTCCTTTTTGCGCTAACTTGTAGTTATTATTACGCTTAGCAATTTTACTACACAAATGCATGGGTCTATATCTACGTTTGGGTCAAGTTTCTTGGAATTCTGATAAACGTTGAAAATTAAGCTGTTTTGCACGGTTTTATTAAAGCAAGTTCGTTTCCCTTTTACACTAACTTGTAGTTATTATTACGCTTAGCAAATTTACCATAGAAATACATGGGTCTAGACCTACGTTTGGTTTGAGTTTCCTGAAATTCTTAGAACATTCAAAATTTAGCTATTTTGCTTGGTTTTTGTAAAGCAAGTTCGTTTCCTTTATACACTGACTTGTATTTATTATTACGCTTTGCAAATTTACAACACAAATGCATGGGTGTAGACCAACGTTTTGGGTCAAGTTTCATCGAATTCTAAGAACGTTCAAAATTTAGCTGTTGTGCACGGTTTTATTAAAGCAAGTTCTTTTTCCTTTTACACTAACTTGTTTTTAGAATTACGCTTCGCAAATTTACCACACAAATGCATGAGTACCTACGTTTGGGTCAAGTTTCGTGGAATTCTGAGAACGTTCATAATTTAGCTGTTTTGCACGGCTTTATTACAGCAAATTCGTTTCCCGTTTACACTAACTTGTAGTTATTATTACGCTTAGCAAATTTACCACACAAATACATGGGTCTAGACCAACGTTTCGATCAAATTTCATAGAATTCTATGAACCTTCAATATTTAGCTGTTTTACACGGTTGATTAAAGCAAGTTCGTTTCCATTTTAAACTAACTTGTAGTTATTATTACGTTTAGCAAATTTACCACACAAATACATGGGTCCAGACCAACGTTTGGGTCAAGATTCGTGGAATTCTATGAACGTTCAAAATTTAGCTGTTTTGCTCGGTTTTATTAAAACATGTTCGTTTCCATTTTTACAACGCTTAGCAAATGTACCATACAAATACATGGGTCTACACCAATGTTTTGGTCAAGTCACGTAGAATTCTATGAACGTTCAATATTTAGCTGTTTTCCACGGTTTTATTAAAGCTAGTTCATTTCCCTTTTACACTAACTTGTAGTTATTGTTACGCTTAGCAAATTTACCATAGAAATACATGGGTCTAGTCCTACGTTTGGTTCGAGTTTCCTGAAATTCTTAGAACATTCAAAATTTAGCTATTTTGCATGCTTTTTGTAAAGCAAGTTCGTTTCCCTTATACACTAACTTGTATTTACTATTACGCTTTGCAAATTTACAACACAAATGCATGGGTGTAGACCAACATTTGGGGTCAAGTTTCGTCGAATTCTAAGAACGTTCAAAATTTAGCTGTTGTGCACGGTTTTATTAAAGCAAGTTCTTTTTCCTTTTACACTAACTTGTTTTTAGAATTACGCTTCGCAAATTTACCACACAAATGCATGGGTACCTACGTTTGGGTGAAGTTTCGGGGAATTCTGAGAACGCTCAAAATTTAGCTGTTTTGCTTGGTTTTACTAAAGCAAGTTCGTTTACCTTTTACACTAGCTTGTAGTTATTATTACGCTTTGCAAATTTACCACACAAATGCATGAGTTTAGACCTACGTTTGGGTCATGTTTCGTAGAATTCTATGAACCGTCAATATTTAGCTGTTTTACACGGTTTATTAAAGCAAGTTCGTTTCCATTTTTACACTAACTTGTAGTTATTATTACGCTTAGGAAATTTACCATACAAATACATGGGTCTAGACCAACGTTTGGGTCAAGTATCGTGGAATTCTATGAACGTTCAAAATTTAGCTGTTTTGCTCGGTTTTATTAAAGCAAGTTCGTTTCTATTTTCACAACGCTTAGCAATGTACCACACAAATACATGGGTCTACACCAACGTTTTGCTCAAGTTTCGTAGAATTCTATGGACGTTCAATATTTAGCTGTTTTGCACGGTTTTATTAAAGAAAGTTCATTTCCCTTTTACACTAATTTCTAATTATTATTATGCTTAGCAAATTTACCACACAGATGCATGGGTCTAGTCCAACGTTTGGGTCAAGTTTCGTGGTTTTCTAAGAACGTCCAAAATTTAGCTTTCTTGCACGGTTTTATTAAAGGAACATCGTTTCCTTTTTACACTAACTTGTAGTTATTATTACGCTTAGTAAATTTACTACACAAATAAATGGGTCTATATCGACGTTTGGGTCAAGTTTCATGGAATTCTGAGAACGTTCAAAATTAAACTGTTTTGCGCGGTTTATTAAGCAAGTTCTTTTCCCTTTTACACTAACTTGTAGTCATTATTACGCTTAGCAAATTTACCACACATATGCATGGGTCTTTTCCTACGTTTGGGTCAAGTTTCGTGGAATTCTGTGAACGTTCAAAATTTAGCTTTTTTACACTGTTTTTTAAAGGAACTTCGTTTCCTTTTTGCGCTAACTTGTAGTTATTATTACGCTTAGCAATTTTACTACACAAATGCATGGGTCTATATCTACGTTTGGGTCAAGTTTCTTGGAATTCTGATAAACGTTCAAAATTAAGCTGTTTTGCACGGTTTTATTAAAGCAAGTTCGTTTCCCTTTTACACTAACTTGTAGTTATTATTACGCTTAGCAAATTTACCATAGAAATACATGGGTCTAGACCTACGTTTGGTTTGAGTTTCCTGAAATTCTTAGAACATTCAAAATTTAGCTATTTTGCTTGGTTTTTGTAAAGCAAGTTCGTTTCCTTTATACACTGACTTGTATTTATTATTACGCTTTGCAAATTTACAACACAAATGCATGGGTGTAGACCAACGTTTTGGGTCAAGTTTCATCGAATTCTAAGAACGTTCAAAATTTAGCTGTTGTGCACGGTTTTATTAAAGCAAGTTCTTTTTCCTTTTACACTAACTTGTTTTTAGAATTACGCTTCGCAAATTTACCACACAAATACATGAGTACCTACGTTTGGGTCAAGTTTCGTGGAATTCTGAGAACGTTCATAATTTAGCTGTTTTGCACAGCTTTATTACAGCAAATTCGTTTCCCGTTTACACTAACTTGTAGTTATTATTACGCTTAGCAAATTTACCACACAAATACATGGGTCTAGACCAACGTTTCGATCAAATTTCATAGAATTCTATGAACCTTCAATATTTAGCTGTTTTACACGGTTGATTAAAGCAAGTTCGTTTCCATTTTAAACTAACTTGTAGTTATTATTACGTTTAGCAAATTTACCACACAAATACATGGGTCCAGACCAACGTTTGGGTCAAGATTCGTGGAATTCTATGAACGTTCAAAATTTAGCTGTTTTGCTCGGTTTTATTAAAGCATGTTCGTTTCCATTTTTACAACGCTTAGCAAATGTACCATACAAATACATGGGTCTACACCAATGTTTTGGTCAAGTCACGTAGAATTCTATGAACGTTCAATATTTAGCTGTTTTCCACGGTTTTATTAAAGCTAGTTCATTTCCCTTTTACACTAACTTGTAGTTATTGTTACGCTTAGCAAATTTACCATAGAAATACATGGGTCTAGTCCTACGTTTGGTTCGAGTTTCCTGAAATTCTTAGAACATTCAAAATTTAGCTATTTTGCATGCTTTTTGTAAAGCAAGTTCGTTTCCCTTATACACTAACTTGTATTTACTATTACGCTTTGCAAATTTACAACACAAATGCATGGGTGTAGACCAACATTTGGGGTCAAGTTTCGTCGAATTCTAAGAACGTTCAAAATTTAGCTGTTGTGCACGGTTTTATTAAAGCAAGTTCTTTTTCCTTTTACACTAACTTGTTTTTAGAATTACGCTTCGCAAATTTACCACACAAATGCATGGGTACCTACGTTTGGGTGAAGTTTCGGGGAATTCTGAGAACGCTCAAAATTTAGCTGTTTTGCTTGGTTTTACTAAAGCAAGTTCGTTTACCTTTTACACTAGCTTGTAGTTATTATTACGCTTTGCAAATTTACCACACAAATGCATGAGTTTAGACCTACGTTTGGGTCATGTTTCGTAGAATTCTATGAACCGTCAATATTTAGCTGTTTTACACGGTTTATTAAAGCAAGTTCGTTTCCATTTTTACACTAACTTGTAGTTATTATTACGCTTAGGAAATTTACCATACAAATACATGGGTCTAGACCAACATTTGGGTCAAGTATCGTGGAATTCTATGAACGTTCAAAATTTAGCTGTTTTGCTCGGTTTTATTAAAGCAAGTTCGTTTCTATTTTCACAACGCTTAGCAATGTACCACACAAATACATGGGTCTACACCAACGTTTTGCTCAAGTTTCGTAGAATTCTATGGACGTTCAATATTTAGTTGTTTTGCACGGTTTTATTAAAGAAAGTTCATTTCCCTTTTACACTAATTTCTAATTATTATTATGCTTAGCAAATTTACCACACAGATGCATGGGTCTAGTCCAACGTTTGGGTCAAGTTTCGTGGATTTCTAAGAACGTCCAAAATTTAGCTTTCTTGCACGGTTTTATTAAAGGAACATCGTTTCCTTTTTACACTAACTTGTAGTTATTATTACGCTTAGTAAATTTACTACACAAATAAATGGGTCTATATCGACGTTTGGGTCAAGTTTCATGGAATTCTGAGAACGTTCAAAATTAAACTGTTTTGCGCGGTTTATTAAGCAAGTTCTTTTCCCTTTTACACTAACTTGTAGTCATTATTACGCTTAGCAAATTTACCACACAAATGCATGGGTCTTTTCCAACGTTTGGGTCAAGTTTCGTGGAATTCTGTGAACGTTCAAAATTTAGCTTTTTTACACTGTTTTTTAAAGGAACTTCGTTTCCTTTTTGCGCTAACTTGTAGTTATTATTACGCTTAGCAATTTTACTACACAAATGCATGGGTCTATATCTACGTTTGGGTCAAGTTTCTTGGAATTCTGATAAACGTTCAAAATTAAGCTGTTTTGCACGGTTTTATTAAAGCAAGTTCGTTTCCCTTTTACACTAACTTGTAGTTATTATTACGCTTAGCAAATTTACCATAGAAATACATGGGTCTAGACCTACATTTGGTTTGAGTTTCCTGAAATTCTTAGAACATTCAAAATTTAGCTATTTTGCTTGGTTTTTGTAAAGCAAGTTCGTTTCCTTTATACACTGACTTGTATTTATTATTACGCTTTGCAAATTTACAACACAAATGCATGGGTGTAGACCAACGTTTTGGGTCAAGTTTCATCGAATTCTAAGAACGTTCAAAATTTAGCTGTTGTGCACGGTTTTATTAAAGCAAGTTCTTTTTCCTTTTACACTAACTTGTTTTTAGAATTACGCTTCGCAAATTTACCACACAAATGCATGAGTACCTACGTTTGGGTCAAGTTTCGTGGAATTCTGAGAACGTTCATAATTTAGCTGTTTTGCACGGCTTTATTACAGCAAATTCGTTTCCCGTTTACACTAACTTGTAGTTATTATTACGCTTAGCAAATTTACCACACAAATACATGGGTCTAGACTAACGTTTCGATCAAATTTCATAGAATTCTATGAACCTTCAATATTTAGCTGTTTTACACGGTTGATTAAAGCAAGTTCGTTTCCATTTTAAACTAACTTGTAGTTATTATTACGTTTAGCAAATTTACCACACAAATACATGGGTCCAGACCAACGTTTGGGTCAAGATTCGTGGAATTCTATGAACGTTCAAAATTTAGCTGTTTTGCTCGGTTTTATTAAAGCATGTTCGTTTCCATTTTTACAACGCTTAGCAAATGTACCATACAAATACATGGGTCTACACCAATGTTTTGGTCAAGTCACGTAGAATTCTATGAACGTTCAATATTTAGCTGTTTTCCACGGTTTTATTAAAGCTAGTTCATTTCCCTTTTACACTAACTTGTAGTTATTGTTACGCTTAGCAAATTTACCATAGAAATACATGGGTCTAGTCCTACGTTTGGTTCGAGTTTCCTGAAATTCTTAGAACATTCAAAATTTAGCTATTTTGCATGCTTTTTGTAAAGCAAGTTCGTTTCCCTTATACACTAACTTGTATTTACTATTACGCTTTGCAAATTTACAACACAAATGCATGGGTGTAGACCAACATTTGGGGTCAAGTTTCGTCGAATTCTAAGAACGTTCAAAATTTAGCTGTTGTGCACGGTTTTATTAAAGCAAGTTCTTTTTCCTTTTACACTAACTTGTTTTTAGAATTACGCTTCGCAAATTTACCACACAAATGCATGGGTACCTACGTTTGGGTCAAGTTTCGTGGAATTCTGAGAACGTTCATAATTTAGCTGTTTTGCACGGCTTTATTACAGCAAATTCGTTTCCCGTTTATACTAACTTGTAGTTATTATTACGCTTAGCAAATTTACCACACAAATACATGGGTCTAGACCAACGTTTCGATCAAATTTCATAGAATTCTATGAACCTTCAATATTTAGCTGTTTTACACGGTTGATTAAAGCAAGTTCGTTTCCATTTTAAACTAACTTGTAGTTATTATTACGTTTAGCAAATTTACCACACAAATACATGGGTCTAGACCAACGTTTGGGTCAAGTTTCGTGGAATTCTGTGAACGTTCAAAATTTAGCTTTTTTACACTGTTTTTTAAAGGAACTTCGTTTCCTTTTTGCGCTAACTTGTAGTTATTATTACGCTTAGCAATTTTACTACACAAATGCATGGGTCTATATCTACGTTTGGGTCAAGTTTCTTGGAATTCTGATAAACGTTCAAAATTAAGCTGTTTTGCACGGTTTTATTAAAGCAAGTTCGTTTCCCTTTTACACTAACTTGTAGTTATTATTACGCTTAGCAAATTTACCATAGAAATACATGGGTCTAGACCTACATTTGGTTTGAGTTTCCTGAAATTCTTAGAACATTCAAAATTTAGCTATTTTGCTTGGTTTTTGTAAAGCAAGTTCGTTTCCTTTATACACTGACTTGTATTTATTATTACGCTTTGCAAATTTACAACACAAATGCATGGGTGTAGACCAACGTTTTGGGTCAAGTTTCATCGAATTCTAAGAACGTTCAAAATTTAGCTGTTGTGCACGGTTTTATTAAAGCAAGTTCTTTTTCCTTTTACACTAACTTGTTTTTAGAATTACGCTTCGCAAATTTACCACACAAATGCATGAGTACCTACGTTTGGGTCAAGTTTCGTGGAATTCTGAGAACGTTCATAATTTAGCTGTTTTGCACGGCTTTATTACAGCAAATTCGTTTCCCGTTTACACTAACTTGTAGTTATTATTACGCTTAGCAAATTTACCACACAAATACATGGGTCTAGACCAACGTTTCGATCAAATTTCATAGAATTCTATGAACCTTCAATATTTAGCTGTTTTACACGGTTGATTAAAGCAAGTTCGTTTCCATTTTAAACTAACTTGTAGTTATTATTACGTTTAGCAAATTTACCACACAAATACATGGGTCCAGACCAACGTTTGGGTCAAGATTCGTGGAATTCTATGAACGTTCAAAATTTAGCTGTTTTGCTCGGTTTTATTAAAGCATGTTCGTTTCCATTTTTACAACGCTTAGCAAATGTACCATACAAATACATGGGTCTACACCAATGTTTTGGTCAAGTCACGTAGAATTCTATGAACGTTCAATATTTAGCTGTTTTCCACGGTTTTATTAAAGCTAGTTCATTTCCCTTTTACACTAACTTGTAGTTATTGTTACGCTTAGCAAATTTACCATAGAAATACATGGGTCTAGTCCTACGTTTGGTTCGAGTTTCCTGAAATTCTTAGAACATTCAAAATTTAGCTATTTTGCATGCTTTTTGTAAAGCAAGTTCGTTTCCCTTATACACTAACTTGTATTTACTATTACGCTTTGCAAATTTACAACACAAATGCATGGGTGTAGACCAACATTTGGGGTCAAGTTTCGTCGAATTCTAAGAACGTTCAAAATTTAGCTGTTGTGCACGGTTTTATTAAAGCAAGTTCTTTTTCCTTTTACACTAACTTGTTTTTAGAATTACGCTTCGCAAATTTACCACACAAATGCATGGGTACCTACGTTTGGGTGAAGTTTCGGGGAATTCTGAGAACGCTCAAAATTTAGCTGTTTTGCTTGGTTTTACTAAAGCAAGTTCGTTTACCTTTTACACTAGCTTGTAGTTATTATTACGCTTTGCAAATTTACCACACAAATGCATGAGTTTAGACCTACGTTTGGGTCATGTTTCGTAGAATTCTATGAACCGTCAATATTTAGCTGTTTTACACGGTTTATTAAAGCAAGTTCGTTTCCATTTTTACACTAACTTGTAGTTATTATTACGCTTAGGAAATTTACCATACAAATACATGGGTCTAGACCAACATTTGGGTCAAGTATCGTGGAATTCTATGAACGTTCAAAATTTAGCTGTTTTGCTCGGTTTTATTAAAGCAAGTTCGTTTCTATTTTCACAACGCTTAGCAATGTACCACACAAATACATGGGTCTACACCAACGTTTTGCTCAAGTTTCGTAGAATTCTATGGACGTTCAATATTTAGTTGTTTTGCACGGTTTTATTAAAGAAAGTTCATTTCCCTTTTACACTAATTTCTAATTATTATTATGCTTAGCAAATTTACCACACAGATGCATGGGTCTAGTCCAACGTTTGGGTCAAGTTTCGTGGATTTCTAAGAACGTCCAAAATTTAGCTTTCTTGCACGGTTTTATTAAAGGAACATCGTTTCCTTTTTACACTAACTTGTAGTTATTATTACGCTTAGTAAATTTACTACACAAATAAATGGGTCTATATCGACGTTTGGGTCAAGTTTCATGGAATTCTGAGAACGTTCAAAATTAAACTGTTTTGCGCGGTTTATTAAGCAAGTTCTTTTCCCTTTTACACTAACTTGTAGTCATTATTACGCTTAGCAAATTTACCACACAAATGCATGGGTCTTTTCCAACGTTTGGGTCAAGTTTCGTGGAATTCTGTGAACGTTCAAAATTTAGCTTTTTTACACTGTTTTTTAAAGGAACTTCGTTTCCTTTTTGCGCTAACTTGTAGTTATTATTACGCTTAGCAATTTTACTACACAAATGCATGGGTCTATATCTACGTTTGGGTCAAGTTTCTTGGAATTCTGATAAACGTTCAAAATTAAGCTGTTTTGCACGGTTTTATTAAAGCAAGTTCGTTTCCCTTTTACACTAACTTGTAGTTATTATTACGCTTAGCAAATTTACCATAGAAATACATGGGTCTAGACCTACATTTGGTTTGAGTTTCCTGAAATTCTTAGAACATTCAAAATTTAGCTATTTTGCTTGGTTTTTGTAAAGCAAGTTCGTTTCCTTTATACACTGACTTGTATTTATTATTACGCTTTGCAAATTTACAACACAAATGCATGGGTGTAGACCAACGTTTTGGGTCAAGTTTCATCGAATTCTAAGAACGTTCAAAATTTAGCTGTTGTGCACGGTTTTATTAAAGCAAGTTCTTTTTCCTTTTACACTAACTTGTTTTTAGAATTACGCTTCGCAAATTTACCACACAAATGCATGAGTACCTACGTTTGGGTCAAGTTTCGTGGAATTCTGAGAACGTTCATAATTTAGCTGTTTTGCACGGCTTTATTACAGCAAATTCGTTTCCCGTTTACACTAACTTGTAGTTATTATTACGCTTAGCAAATTTACCACACAAATACATGGGTCTAGACCAACGTTTCGATCAAATTTCATAGAATTCTATGAACCTTCAATATTTAGCTGTTTTACACGGTTGATTAAAGCAAGTTCGTTTCCATTTTAAACTAACTTGTAGTTATTATTACGTTTAGCAAATTTACCACACAAATACATGGGTCCAGACCAACGTTTGGGTCAAGATTCGTGGAATTCTATGAACGTTCAAAATTTAGCTGTTTTGCTCGGTTTTATTAAAGCATGTTCGTTTCCATTTTTACAACGCTTAGCAAATGTACCATACAAATACATGGGTCTACACCAATGTTTTGGTCAAGTCACGTAGAATTCTATGAACGTTCAATATTTAGCTGTTTTCCACGGTTTTATTAAAGCTAGTTCATTTCCCTTTTACACTAACTTGTAGTTATTGTTACGCTTAGCAAATTTACCATAGAAATACATGGGTCTAGTCCTACGTTTGGTTCGAGTTTCCTGAAATTCTTAGAACATTCAAAATTTAGCTATTTTGCATGCTTTTTGTAAAGCAAGTTCGTTTCCCTTATACACTAACTTGTATTTACTATTACGCTTTGCAAATTTACAACACAAATGCATGGGTGTAGACCAACATTTGGGGTCAAGTTTCGTCGAATTCTAAGAACGTTCAAAATTTAGCTGTTGTGCACGGTTTTATTAAAGCAAGTTCTTTTTCCTTTTACACTAACTTGTTTTTAGAATTACGCTTCGCAAATTTACCACACAAATGCATGGGTACCTACGTTTGGGTCAAGTTTCGTGGAATTCTGAGAACGTTCATAATTTAGCTGTTTTGCACGGCTTTATTACAGCAAATTCGTTTCCCGTTTATACTAACTTGTAGTTATTATTACGCTTAGCAAATTTACCACACAAATACATGGGTCTAGACCAACGTTTCGATCAAATTTCATAGAATTCTATGAACCTTCAATATTTAGCTGTTTTACACGGTTGATTAAAGCAAGTTCGTTTCCATTTTAAACTAACTTGTAGTTATTATTACGTTTAGCAAATTTACCACACAAATACATGGGTCTAGACCAACGTTTGGGTCAAGTTTCGTGGAATTCTATGAACGTTCAAAATTTAGCTGTTTTGCTCGGTTTTATTAAAGCATGTTCGTTTCCATTTTTACAACGCTTAGCAAATGTACTATACAAATACATGGGTCTACACCAATGTTTTGGTCAAGTCACGTAGAATTCTATGAACGTTCAATATTTAGCTGTTTTCCACGGTTTTATTAAAGCTAGTTCATTTCCCTTTTACACTAACTTGTAGTTATTGTTACGCTTAGCAAATTTACCATAGAAATACATGGGTCTAGTCCTACGTCTGGTTCGAGTTTCCTGAAATTCTTAGAACATTCAAAATTTAGCTATTTTGCATGGTTTTTGTAAAGCAAGTTCGTTTCCCTTATACACTAACTTGTATTTACTATTACGCTTTGCATATTTACAACACAAATGCATGGGTGTAGACCAACGTTTGGGGTCAAGTTTCGTCGAATTCTAAGAACGTTGTTTTATTAAAGCAAGTTCTTTTTCCTTTTACACTAACTTGTTTTTAGAATTACGCTTCGCAAATTTACCACACAAATGCATGGGTACCTACGTTTGGGTGAAGTTTCGGGGAATTCTGAGAACGCTCAAAATTTAGCTGTTTTGCTTGGTTTTACTAAAGCAAGTTCGTTTACCTTTTACACTAGCTTGTAGTTATTATTACGCTTTGCAAATTTACCACACAAATGCATGAGTTTAGACCTACGTTTGGGTCATGTTTCGTAGAATTCTATGAACCGTCAATATTTAGCTGTTTTACACGGTTTATTAAAGCAAGTTCGTTTCCATTTTTACACTAACTTGTAGTTATTATTACGTTTAGGAAATTTACCATACAAATACATGGGTCTAGACCAACGTTTGGGTCAAGTATCGTGGAATTCTATGAACGTTCAAAATTTAGCTGTTTTGCTCGGTTTTATTAAAGCAAGTTCGTTTCTATTTTTACAACGCTTAGCAATGTACCACACAAATACATGGGTCTACACCAACGTTTTGCTCAAGTTTCGTAGAATTCTATGGACGTTCAATATTTAGCTGTTTTGCACGGTTTTATTAAAGAAAGTTCATTTCCCTTTTACACTAATTTCTAATTATTATTATGCTTAGCAAATTTACCACACAGATGCATGGGTCTAGTCCAACGTTTGGGTCAAGTTTCGTGGATTTCTAAGAACGTCCAAAATTTAGCTTTCTTGCACGGTTTTATTAAAGGAACATCGTTTCCTTTTTACACTAATTTGTAGTTATTATTACGCTTAGTAAATTTACTACACAAATAAATGGGTCTAAATCGACGTTTGGGTCAAGTTTCATGGAATTCTGAGAACGTTCAAAATTAAACTGTTTTGCGCGGTTTATTAAGCAAGTTCTTTTCCCTTTTACACTAACTTGTAGTCATTATTACGCTTAGCAAATTTACCACACAAATGCATGGGTCTTTTCCAACGTTTGGGTCAAGTTTCGTGGAATTCTGTGAACGTTCAAAATTTAGCTTTTTTACACTGTTTTTTAAAGGAACTTCGTTTCCTTTTTGCGCTAACTTGTAGTTATTATTACGATTAGCAATTTTACTACACAAATGCATGGGTCTATATCTACGTTTGGGTCAAGTTTCTTGGAATTCTGATAAACGTTCAAAATTAAGCTGTTTTGCACGGTTTTATTAAAGCAAGTTCGTTTCCCTTTAACACTAACTTGTTGTTATTATTACGCTTAACAAATTTACCATAGAAATACATGGGTCTAGACCTACGTTTGGTTTGAGTTTCCTGAAATTCTTAGAACATTCAAAATTTAGCTATTTTGCTTGGTTTTTGTAAAGCAAGTTTGTTTCCTTTATACACTGACTTGTATTTATTATTACGCTTTGCAAATTTACAACACAAATGCATGGGTGTAGACCAACGTTTTGGGTCAAGTTTCATCGAATTCTAAGAACGTTCAAAATTTAGCTGTTGTGCACGGTTTTATTAAAGCAAGTTCTTTTTCCTTTTACACTAACTTGTTTTTAGAATTACGCTTCGCAAATTTACCACACAAATGCATGAGTACCTACGTTTGGGTCAAGTTTCGTGGAATTCTGAGAACGTTCATAATTTAGCTGTTTTGCACGGCTTTATTACAGCAAATTCGTTTCCCGTTTACACTAACTTGTAGTTATTATTACGCTTAGCAAATTTACCACACAAATACATGGGTCTAGACCAACGTTTCGATCAAATTTCATAGAATTCTATGAACCTTCAATATTTAGCTGTTTTACACGGTTGATTAAAGCAAGTTCGTTTCCATTTTAAACTAACTTGTAGTTATTATTACGTTTAGCAAATTTACCACACAAATACATGGGTCTAGACCAACGTTTGGGTCAAGTTTCGTGGAATTCTATGAACGTTCAAAATTTAGCTGTTTTGCTCGATTTTATTAAAGCATGTTCGTTTCCATTTTTACAACGCTTAGCAAATGTACCATACAAATACATGGGTCTACACCAATGTTTTGGTCAAGTCACGTAGAATTCTATGAACGTTCAATATTTAGCTGTTTTCCACGGTTTTATTAAAGCTAGTTCATTTCCCTTTTACACTAACTTGTAGTTATTGTTACGCTTAGCAAATTTACCATAGAAATACATGGGTCTAGTCCTACGTCTGGTTCGAGTTTCCTGAAATTCTTAGAACATTCAAAATTTAGCGATTTTGCATGGTTTTGTAAAGCAAGTTCGTTTCCCTTATACACTAACTTGTATTTACTATTACGCTTTGCATATTTACAACACAAATGCATGGGTGTAGACCAACGTTTGGGGTCAAGTTTCGTCGAATTCTACGAACGTTCAAAATTTAGCTGTTGTGCACGGTTTTATTAAAGCAAGTTCTTTTTCCTTTTACACTAACTTGTTTTTAGAATTACGCTTCGCAAATTTACCACACAAATGCATGGGTACCTACGTTTGGGTGAAGTTTCGGGGAATTCTGAGAACGCTCAAAATTTAGCTGTTTTGCTTGGTTTTACTAAAGCAAGTTCGTTTACCTTTTACACTAGCTTGTAGTTATTATTACGCTTTGCAAATTTACCACACAAATGCATGAGTTTAGACCTACGTTTGGGTCATGTTTCGTAGAATTCTATGAACCGTCAATATTTAGCTGTTTTACACGGTTTATTAAAGCAAGTTCGTTTCCATTTTTACACTAACTTGTAGTTATTATTACGCTTAGGAAATTTACCATACAAATACATGGGTCTAGACCAACGTTTGGGTCAAGTATCGTGGAATTCTATGAACGTTCAAAATTTATCTGTTTTGCTCGGTTTTATTAAAGCAAGTTCGTTTCTATTTTTACAACGCTTAGCAATGTACCACACAAATACATGGGTCTACACCAACGTTTTGCTCAAGTTTTGTAGAATTCTATGGACGTTCAATATTTAGCTGTTTTGCACGGTTTTATTAAAGAAAGTTCATTTCCCTTTTACACTAATTTCTAATTATTATTATGCTTAGCAAATTTACCACACAGATGCATGGGTCTAGTCCAACGTTTGGGTCAAGTTTCGTGGATTTCTAAGAACGTCCAAAATTTAGCTTTCTTGCACGGTTTTATTAAAGGAACATCGTTTCCTTTTTACACTAACTTGTAGTTATTATTACGCTTAGTAAATTTACTACACAAATAAATGGGTCTATATCGACGTTTGGGTCAAGTTTCATGGAATTCTGAGAACGTTCAAAATTAAACTGTTTTGCGCGGTTTATTAAGCAAGTTCTTTTCCCTTTTACACTAACTTGTAGTCATTATTACGCTTAGCAAATTTACCACACAAATGCATGGGTCTTTTCCAACGTTTGGGTCAAGTTTCGTGGAATTCTGTGAACGTTCAAAATTTAGCTTTTTTACACTGTTTTTTAAAGGAACTTCGTTTCCTTTTTGCGCTAACTTGTAGTTATTATTACGCTTAGCAATTTTACTACACAAATGCATGGGTCTATATCTACGTTTGGGTCAAGTTTCTTGGAATTCTGATAAACGTTCAAAATTAAGCTGTTTTGCACGGTTTTATTAAAGCAAGTTCGTTTCCCTTTTACACTAACTTGTAGTTATTATTACGCTTAACAAATTTACCATAGAAATACATGGGTCTAGACCTACGTTTGGTTTGAGTTTCCGGAAATTCTTAGAACATTCAAAATTTAGCTATTTTGCTTGGTTTTTGTAAAGCAAGTTCGTTTCCTTTATACACTGACTTGTATTTATTATTACGCTTTGCAAATTTACAACACAAATGCATGGGTGTAGACCAACGTTTTGGGTCAAGTTTCATCGAATTCTAAGAACGTTCAAAATTTAGCTGTTGTGCACGGTTTTATTAAAGCAAGTTCTTTTTCCTTTTACACTAACTTGTTTTTAGAATTACGCTTCGCAAATTTACCACACAAATGCATGAGTACCTACGTTTGGGTCAAGTTTCATGGAATTCTGAGAACGTTCATAATTTAGCTGTTTTGCACGGCTTTATTACAGCAAATTCGTTTCCCGTTTACACTAACTTGTAGTTATTATTACGCTTAGCAAATTTACCACACAAATACATGGGTCTAGACCAACGTTTCGATCAAATTTCATAGAATTCTATGAACCTTCAATATTTAGCTGTTTTACACGGTTGATTAAAGCAAGTTCGTTTCCATTTTAAACTAACTTGTAGTTATTATTACGTTTAGCAAATTTACCACACAAATACATGGGTCTAGACCAACGTTTGGGTCAAGTTTCGTGGAATTCTATGAACGTTCAAAATTTAGCTGTTTTGCTCGGTTTTATTAAAGCATGTTCGTTTCCATTTTTACAACGCTTAGCAAATGTACCATACAAATACATGGGTCTACACCAATGTTTTGGTCAAGTCACGTAGAATTCTAAGAACGTTCAATATTTAGCTGTTTTCCACGGTTTTATTAAAGCTAGTTCATTTCCCTTTTACACTAACTTGTAGTTATTGTTACGCTTAGCAAATTTACCATAGAAATACATGGGTCTAGTCCTACGTCTGGTTCGAGTTTCCTGAAATTCTTAGAACATTCAAAATTTAGCTATTTTGCATGGTTTTTGTAAAGCAAGTTCGTTTCCCTTATACACTAACTTGTATTTACTATTACGCTTTGCATATTTACAACACAAATGCATGGGTGTAGACCAACGTTTGGGGTCAAGTTTCGTCGAATTCTAAGAACGTTCAAAATTTAGCTGTTGTGCACGGTTTTATTAAAGCAAGTTCTTTTTCCTTTTACACTAACTTGTTTTTAGAATTACGCTTCGCAAATTTACCACACAAATGCATGGGTACCTACGTTTGGGTGAAGTTTCGGGGAATTCTGAGAACGCTCAAAATTTAGCTGTTTTGCTTGGTTTTACTAAAGCAAGTTCGTTTACCTTTTACACTAGCTTGTAGTTATTATTACGCTTTGCAAATTTACCACACAAATGCATGAGTTTAGACCTACGTTTGGGTCATGTTTCGTAGAATTCTATGAACCGTCAATATTTAGCTGTTTTACACGGTTTATTAAAGCAAGTTCGTTTCCATTTTTACACTAACTTGTAGTTATTATTACGCTTAGGAAATTTACCATACAAATACATGGGTCTAGACCAACGTTTGGGTCAAGTATCGTGGAATTCTATGAACGTTCAAAATTTAGCTGTTTTGCTCGGTTTTATTAAAGCAAGTTCGTTTCTATTTTTACAACGCTTAGCAATTTACCACACAAATACATGGGTCTACACCAACGTTTTGCTAAAGTTTCGTAGAATTCTATGGACGTTCAATATTTAGCTGTTTTGCACGGTTTTATTAAAGAAAGTTCATTTCCCTTTTACACTAATTTCTAATTATTATTATGCTTAGCAAATTTACCACACAGATGCATGGGTCTAGTCCAACGTTTGGGTCAAGTTTCGTGGATTTCTAAGAACGTCCAAAATTTAGCTTTCTTGCACGGTTTTATTAAAGGAACATCGTTTCCTTTTTACACTAACTTGTAGTTATTATTACGCTTAGTAAATTTACTACACAAATAAATGGGTCTATATCGACGTTTGGGTCAAGTTTCATGGAATTCTGAGAACGTTCAAAATTAAACTGTTTTGCGCGGTTTATTAAGCAAGTTCTTTTCCCTTTTACACTAACTTGTAGTCATTATTACGCTTAGCAAATTTACCACACAAATGCATGGGTCTTTTCCAACGTTTGGGTCAAGTTTCGTGGAATTCTGTGAACGTTCAAAATTTAGCTTTTTTACACTGTTTTTTAAAGGAACTTCGTTTCCTTTTTGCGCTAACTTGTAGTTATTATTACGCTTAGCAATTTTACTACACAAATGCATGGGTCTATATCTACGTTTGGGTCAAGTTTCTTGGAATTCTGATAAACGTTCAAAATTAAGCTGTTTTGCACGGTTTTATTAAAGCAAGTTCGTTTCCCTTTTACACTAACTTGTAGTTATTATTACGCTTAGCAAATTTACCATAGAAATACATGGGTCTAGACCTACGTTTGGTTAGAGTTTCCTGAAATTCTTAGAACATTCAAAATTTAGCTATTTTGCTTGGTTTTTGTAAAGCAAGTTCGTTTCCTTTATACACTGACTTGTATTTATTATTACGCTTTGCAAATTTACAACACAAATGCATGGGTGTAGACCAACGTTTTGGGTCAAGTTTCATCGAATTCTAAGAACGTTCAAAATTTAGCTGTTGTGCACGGTTTTATTAAAGCAAGTTCTTTTTCCTTTTACACTAACTTGTTTTTAGAATTACGCTTCGCAAATTTACCACACAAATGCATGAGTACCTACGTTTGGGTCAAGTTTCATGGAATTCTGAGAACGTTCATAATTTAGCTGTTTTGCACGGCTTTATTACAGCAAATTCGTTTCCCGTTTACACTAACTTGTAGTTATTATTACGCTTAGCAAATTTACCACACAAATACATGGGTCTAGACCAACGTTTCGATCAAATTTCATAGAATTCTATGAACCTTCAATATTTAGCTGTTTTACACGGTTGATTAAAGCAAGTTCGTTTCCATTTTAAACTAACTTGTAGTTATTATTACGTTTAGCAAATTTACCACACAAATACATGGGTCTAGACCAACGTTTGGGTCAAGTTTCGTGGAATTCTATGAACGTTCAAAATTTAGCTGTTTTGCTCGATTTTATTAAAGCATGTTCGTTTCCATTTTTACAACGCTTAGCAAATGTACCATACAAATACATGGGTCTACACCAATGTTTTGGTCAAGTCACGTAGAATTCTATGAACGTTCAATATTTAGCTGTTTTCCACGGTTTTATTAAAGCTAGTTCATTTCCCTTTTACACTAACTTGTAGTTATTGTTACGCTTAGCAAATTTACCATAGAAATACATGGGTCTAGTCCTACGTCTGGTTCGAGTTTCCTGAAATTCTTAGAACATTCAAAATTTAGCGATTTTGCATGGTTTTGTAAAGCAAGTTCGTTTCCCTTATACACTAACTTGTATTTACTATTACGCTTTGCATATTTACAACACAAATGCATGGGTGTAGACCAACGTTTGGGGTCAAGTTTCGTCGAATTCTAAGAACGTTCAAAATTTAGCTGTTGTGCACGGTTTTATTAAAGCAAGTTCTTTTTCCTTTTACACTAACTTGTTTTTAGAATTACGCTTCGCAAATTTACCACACAAATGCATGGGTACCTACGTTTGGGTGAAGTTTCGGGGAATTCTGAGAACGCTCAAAATTTAGCTGTTTTGCTTGGTTTTACTAAAGCAAGTTCGTTTACCTTTTACACTAGCTTGTAGTTATTATTACGCTTTGCAAATTTACCACACAAATGCATGAGTTTAGACCTACGTTTGGGTCATGTTTCGTAGAATTCTATGAACCGTCAATATTTAGCTGTTTTACACGGTTTATTAAAGCAAGTTCGTTTCCATTTTTACACTAACTTGTAGTTATTATTACGCTTAGGAAATTTACCATACAAATACATGGGTCTAGACCAACGTTTGGGTCAAGTATCGTGGAATTCTATGAACGTTCAAAATTTATCTGTTTTGCTCGGTTTTATTAAAGCAAGTTCGTTTCTATTTTTACAACGCTTAGCAATGTACCACACAAATACATGGGTCTACACCAACGTTTTGCTCAAGTTTCGTAGAATTCTATGGACGTTCAATATTTAGCTGTTTTGCACGGTTTTATTAAAGAAAGTTCATTTCCCTTTTACACTAATTTCTAATTATTATTATGCTTAGCAAATTTACCACACAGATGCATGGGTCTAGTCCAACGTTTGGGTCAAGTTTCGTGGATTTCTAAGAACGTCCAAAATTTAGCTTTCTTGCACGGTTTTATTAAAGGAACATCGTTTCCTTTTTACACTAACTTGTAGTTATTATTACGCTTAGTAAATTTACTACACAAATAAATGGGTCTATATCGACGTTTGGGTCAAGTTTCATGGAATTCTGAGAACGTTCAAAATTAAACTGTTTTGCGCGGTTTATTAAGCAAGTTCTTTTCCCTTTTACACTAACTTGTAGTCATTATTACGCTTAGCAAATTTACCACACAAATGCATGGGTCTTTTCCAACGTTTGGGTCAAGTTTCGTGGAATTCTGTGAACGTTCAAAATTTAGCTTTTTTACACTGTTTTTTAAGGGAACTTCGTTTCCTTTTTGCGCTAACTTGTAGTTATTATTACGCTTAGCAATTTTACTACACAAATGCATGGGTCTATATCTACGTTTGGGTCAAGTTTCTTGGAATTCTGATAAACGTTCAAAATTAAGCTGTTTTGCACGGTTTTATTAAAGCAAGTTCGTTTCCCTTTTACACTAACTTGTAGTTATTATTACGCTTAACAAATTTACCATAGAAATACATGGGTCTAGACCTACGTTTGGTTTGAGTTTCCGGAAATTCTTAGAACATTCAAAATTTAGCTATTTTGCTTGGTTTTTGTAAAGCAAGTTCGTTTCCTTTATACACTGACTTGTATTTATTATTACGCTTTGCAAATTTACAACACAAATGCATGGGTGTAGACCAACGTTTTGGGTCAAGTTTCATCGAATTCTAAGAACGTTCAAAATTTAGCTGTTGTGCACGGTTTTATTAAAGCAAGTTCTTTTTCCTTTTACACTAACTTGTTTTTAGAATTACGCTTCGCAAATTTACCACACAAATGCATGAGTACCTACGTTTGGGTCAAGTTTCATGGAATTCTGAGAACGTTCATAATTTAGCTGTTTTGCACGGCTTTATTACAGCAAATTCGTTTCCCGTTTACACTAACTTGTAGTTATTATTACGCTTAGCAAATTTACCACACAAATACATGGGTCTAGACCAACGTTTCGATCAAATTTCATAGAATTCTATGAACCTTCAATATTTAGCTGTTTTACACGGTTGATTAAAGCAAGTTCGTTTCCATTTTAAACTAACTTGTAGTTATTATTACGTTTAGCAAATTTACCACACAAATACATGGGTCTAGACCAACGTTTGGGTCAAGTTTCGTGGAATTCTATGAACGTTCAAAATTTAGCTGTTTTGCTCGGTTTTATTAAAGCATGTTCGTTTCCATTTTTACAACGCTTAGCAAATGTACCATACAAATACATGGGTCTACACCAATGTTTTGGTCAAGTCACGTAGAATTCTATGAACGTTCAATATTTAGCTGTTTTCCACGGTTTTATTAAAGCTAGTTCATTTCCCTTTTACACTAACTTGTAGTTATTGTTACGCTTAGCAAATTTACCATAGAAATACATGGGTCTAGTCCTACGTCTGGTTCGAGTTTCCTGAAATTCTTAGAACATTCAAAATTTAGCTATTTTGCATGGTTTTTGTAAAGCAAGTTCGTTTCCCTTATACACTAACTTGTATTTACTATTACGCTTTGCATATTTACAACACAAATGCATGGGTGTAGACCAACGTTTGGGGTCAAGTTTCGTCGAATTCTAAGAACGTTCAAAATTTAGCTGTTGTGCACGGTTTTATTAAAGCAAGTTCTTTTTCCTTTTACACTAACTTGTTTTTAGAATTACGCTTCGCAAATTTACCACACAAATGCATGGGTACCTACGTTTGGGTGAAGTTTCGGGGAATTCTGAGAACGCTCAAAATTTAGCTGTTTTGCTTGGTTTTACTAAAGCAAGTTCGTTTACCTTTTACACTAGCTTGTAGTTATTATTACGCTTTGCAAATTTACCACACAAATGCATGAGTTTAGACCTACGTTTGGGTCATGTTTCGTAGAATTCTATGAACCGTCAATATTTAGCTGTTTTACACGGTTTATTAAAGCAAGTTCGTTTCCATTTTTACACTAACTTGTAGTTATTATTACGCTTAGGAAATTTACCATACAAATACATGGGTCTAGACCAACGTTTGGGTCAAGTATCGTGGAATTCTATGAACGTTCAAAATTTAGCTGTTTTGCTCGGTTTTATTAAAGCAAGTTCGTTTCTATTTTTACAACGCTTAGCAATTTACCACACAAATACATGGGTCTACACCAACGTTTTGCTAAAGTTTCGTAGAATTCTATGGACGTTCAATATTTAGCTGTTTTGCACGGTTTTATTAAAGAAAGTTCATTTCCCTTTTACACTAATTTCTAATTATTATTATGCTTAGCAAATTTACCACACAGATGCATGGGTCTAGTCCAACGTTTGGGTCAAGTTTCGTGGATTTCTAAGAACGTCCAAAATTTAGCTTTCTTGCACGGTTTTATTAAAGGAACATCGTTTCCTTTTTACACTAACTTGTAGTTATTATTACGCTTAGTAAATTTACTACACAAATAAATGGGTCTATATCGACGTTTGGGTCAAGTTTCATGGAATTCTGAGAACGTTCAAAATTAAACTGTTTTGCGCGGTTTATTAAGCAAGTTCTTTTCCCTTTTACACTAACTTGTAGTCATTATTACGCTTAGCAAATTTACCACACAAATGCATGGGTCTTTTCCAACGTTTGGGTCAAGTTTCGTGGAATTCTGTGAACGTTCAAAATTTAGCTTTTTTACACTGTTTTTTAAAGGAACTTCGTTTCCTTTTTGCGCTAACTTGTAGTTATTATTACGCTTAGCAATTTTACTACACAAATGCATGGGTCTATATCTACGTTTGGGTCAAGTTTCTTGGAATTCTGATAAACGTTCAAAATTAAGCTGTTTTGCACGGTTTTATTAAAGCAAGTTCGTTTCCCTTTTACACTAACTTGTAGTTATTATTACGCTTAGCAAATTTACCATAGAAATACATGGGTCTAGACCTACGTTTGGTTAGAGTTTCCTGAAATTCTTAGAACATTCAAAATTTAGCTATTTTGCTTGGTTTTTGTAAAGCAAGTTCGTTTCCTTTATACACTGACTTGTATTTATTATTACGCTTTGCAAATTTACAACACAAATGCATGGGTGTAGACCAACGTTTTGGGTCAAGTTTCATCGAATTCTAAGAACGTTCAAAATTTAGCTGTTGTGCACGGTTTTATTAAAGCAAGTTCTTTTTCCTTTTACACTAACTTGTTTTTAGAATTACGCTTCGCAAATTTACCACACAAATGCATGAGTACCTACGTTTGGGTCAAGTTTCATGGAATTCTGAGAACGTTCATAATTTAGCTGTTTTGCACGGCTTTATTACAGCAAATTCGTTTCCCGTTTACACTAACTTGTAGTTATTATTACGCTTAGCAAATTTACCACACAAATACATGGGTCTAGACCAACGTTTCGATCAAATTTCATAGAATTCTATGAACCTTCAATATTTAGCTGTTTTACACGGTTGATTAAAGCAAGTTCGTTTCCATTTTAAACTAACTTGTAGTTATTATTACGTTTAGCAAATTTACCACACAAATACATGGGTCTAGACCAACGTTTGGGTCAAGTTTCGTGGAATTCTATGAACGTTCAAAATTTAGCTGTTTTGCTCGGTTTTATTAAAGCATGTTCGTTTCCATTTTTACAACGCTTAGCAAATGTACCATACAAATACATGGGTCTACACCAATGTTTTGGTCAAGTCACGTAGAATTCTAAGAACGTTCAATATTTAGCTGTTTTCCACGGTTTTATTAAAGCTAGTTCATTTCCCTTTTACACTAACTTGTAGTTATTGTTACGCTTAGCAAATTTACCATAGAAATACATGGGTCTAGTCCTACGTCTGGTTCGAGTTTCCTGAAATTCTTAGAACATTCAAAATTTAGCTATTTTGCATGGTTTTTGTAAAGCAAGTTCGTTTCCCTTATACACTAACTTGTATTTACTATTACGCTTTGCATATTTACAACACAAATGCATGGGTGTAGACCAACGTTTGGGGTCAAGTTTCGTCGAATTCTAAGAACGTTCAAAATTTAGCTGTTGTGCACGGTTTTATTAAAGCAAGTTCTTTTTCCTTTTACACTAACTTGTTTTTAGAATTACGCTTCGCAAATTTACCACACAAATGCATGGGTACCTACGTTTGGGTGAAGTTTCGGGGAATTCTGAGAACGCTCAAAATTTAGCTGTTTTGCTTGGTTTTACTAAAGCAAGTTCGTTTACCTTTTACACTAGCTTGTAGTTATTATTACGCTTTGCAAATTTACCACACAAATGCATGAGTTTAGACCTACGTTTGGGTCATGTTTCGTAGAATTCTATGAACCGTCAATATTTAGCTGTTTTACACGGTTTATTAAAGCAAGTTCGTTTCCATTTTTACACTAACTTGTAGTTATTATTACGCTTAGGAAATTTACCATACAAATACATGGGTCTAGACCAACGTTTGGGTCAAGTATCGTGGAATTCTATGAACGTTCAAAATTTAGCTGTTTTGCTCGGTTTTATTAAAGCAAGTTCGTTTCTATTTTTACAACGCTTAGCAATTTACCACACAAATACATGGGTCTACACCAACGTTTTGCTAAAGTTTCGTAGAATTCTATGGACGTTCAATATTTAGCTGTTTTGCACGGTTTTATTAAAGAAAGTTCATTTCCCTTTTACACTAATTTCTAATTATTATTATGCTTAGCAAATTTACCACACAGATGCATGGGTCTAGTCCAACGTTTGGGTCAAGTTTCGTGGATTTCTAAGAACGTCCAAAATTTAGCTTTCTTGCACGGTTTTATTAAAGGAACATCGTTTCCTTTTTACACTAACTTGTAGTTATTATTACGCTTAGTAAATTTACTACACAAATAAATGGGTCTATATCGACGTTTGGGTCAAGTTTCATGGAATTCTGAGAACGTTCAAAATTAAACTGTTTTGCGCGGTTTATTAAGCAAGTTCTTTTCCCTTTTACACTAACTTGTAGTCATTATTACGCTTAGCAAATTTACCACACAAATGCATGGGTCTTTTCCAACGTTTGGGTCAAGTTTCGTGGAATTCTGTGAACGTTCAAAATTTAGCTTTTTTACACTGTTTTTTAAAGGAACTTCGTTTCCTTTTTGCGCTAACTTGTAGTTATTATTACGCTTAGCAATTTTACTACACAAATGCATGGGTCTATATCTACGTTTGGGTCAAGTTTCTTGGAATTCTGATAAACGTTCAAAATTAAGCTGTTTTGCACGGTTTTATTAAAGCAAGTTCGTTTCCCTTTTACACTAACTTGTAGTTATTATTACGCTTAGCAAATTTACCATAGAAATACATGGGTCTAGACCTACGTTTGGTTAGAGTTTCCTGAAATTCTTAGAACATTCAAAATTTAGCTATTTTGCTTGGTTTTTGTAAAGCAAGTTCGTTTCCTTTATACACTGACTTGTATTTATTATTACGCTTTGCAAATTTACAACACAAATGCATGGGTGTAGACCAACGTTTTGGGTCAAGTTTCATCGAATTCTAAGAACGTTCAAAATTTAGCTGTTGTGCACGGTTTTATTAAAGCAAGTTCTTTTTCCTTTTACACTAACTTGTTTTTAGAATTACGCTTCGCAAATTTACCACACAAATGCATGAGTACCTACGTTTGGGTCAAGTTTCATGGAATTCTGAGAACGTTCATAATTTAGCTGTTTTGCACGGCTTTATTACAGCAAATTCGTTTCCCGTTTACACTAACTTGTAGTTATTATTACGCTTAGCAAATTTACCACACAAATACATGGGTCTAGACCAACGTTTCGATCAAATTTCATAGAATTCTATGAACCTTCAATATTTAGCTGTTTTACACGGTTGATTAAAGCAAGTTCGTTTCCATTTTAAACTAACTTGTAGTTATTATTACGTTTAGCAAATTTACCACACAAATACATGGGTCTAGACCAACGTTTGGGTCAAGTTTCGTGGAATTCTATGAACGTTCAAAATTTAGTTGTTTTGCTCGGTTTTATTAAAGCATGTTCGTTTCCATTTTTACAACGCTTAGCAAATGTACCATACAAATACATGGGTCTACACCAATGTTTTGGTCAAGTCACGTAGAATTCTATGAACGTTCAATATTTAGCTGTTTTCCACGGTTTTATTAAAGCTAGTTCATTTCCCTTTTACACTAACTTGTAGTTATTGTTACGCTTAGCAAATTTACCATAGAAATACATGGGTCTAGTCCTACGTCTGGTTCGAGTTTCCTGAAATTCTTAGAACATTCAAAATTTAGCTATTTTGCATGGTTTTTGTAAAGCAAGTTCGTTTCCCTTATACACTAACTTGTATTTACTATTACGCTTTGCATATTTACAACACAAATGCATGGGTGTAGACCAACGTTTGGGGTCAAGTTTCGTCGAATTCTAAGAACGTTCAAAATTTAGCTGTTGTGCACGGTTTTATTAAAGCAAGTTCTTTTTCCTTTTACACTAACTTGTTTTTAGAATTACGCTTCGCAAATTTACCACACAAATGCATGGGTACCTACGTTTGGGTGAAGTTTCGGGGAATTCTGAGAACGCTCAAAATTTAGCTGTTTTGCTTGGTTTTACTAAAGCAAGTTCGTTTACCTTTTACACTAGCTTGTAGTTATTATTACGCTTTGCAAATTTACCACACAAATGCATGAGTTTAGACCTACGTTTGGGTCATGTTTCGTAGAATTCTATGAACCGTCAATATTTAGCTGTTTTACACGGTTTATTAAAGCAAGTTCGTTTCCATTTTTACACTAACTTGTAGTTATTATTACGCTTAGGAAATTTACCATACAAATACATGGGTCTAGACCAACGTTTGGGTCAAGTATCGTGGAATTCTATGAACGTTCAAAATTTAGCTGTTTTGCTCGGTTTTATTAAAGCAAGTTCGTTTCTATTTTTACAACGCTTAGCAATGTACCACACAAATACATGGGTCTACACCAACGTTTTGCTCAAGTTTCGTAGAATTCTATGGACGTTCAATATTTAGCTGTTTTGCACGGTTTTATTAAAGAAAGTTCATTTCCCTTTTACACTAATTTCTAATTATTATTATGCTTAGCAAATTTACCACACAGATGCATGGGTCTAGTCCAACGTTTGGGTCAAGTTTCGTGGATTTCTAAGAACGTCCAAAATTTAGCTTTCTTGCACGGTTTTATTAAAGGAACATCGTTTCCTTTTTACACTAACTTATAGTTATTATTACGCTTAGTAAATTTACTACACAAATAAATGGGTCTATATCGACGTTTGGGTCAAGTTTCATGGAATTCTGAGAACGTTCAAAATTAAACTGTTTTGCGCGGTTTATTAAGCAAGTTCTTTTCCCTTTTACACTAACTTGTAGTCATTATTACGCTTAGCAAATTTACCACACAAATGCATGGGTCTTTTCCTACGTTTGGGTCAAGTTTCGTGGAATTCTGTGAACGTTCAAAATTTAGCTTTTTTACACTGTTTTTTAAAGGAACTTCGTTTCCTTTTTGCGCTAACTTGTAGTTATTATTACGCTTAGCAATTTTACTACACAAATGCATGGGTCTATATCTACGTTTGGGTCAAGTTTCTTGGAATTCTGATAAACGTTCAAAATTAAGCTGTTTTGCACGGTTTTATTAAAGCAAGTTCGTTTCCCTTTTACACTAACTTGTAGTTATTATTACGCTTAGCAAATTTACCATAGAAATACATGGGTCTAGACCTACGTTTGGTTTGAGTTTCCTGAAATTCTTAGAACATTCAAAATTTAGCTATTTTGCTTGGTTTTTGTAAAGCAAGTTCGTTTCCTTTATACACTGACTTGTATTTATTATTACGCTTTGCAAATTTACAACACAAATGCATGGGTGTAGACCAACGTTTTGGGTCAAGTTTCATCGAATTCTAAGAACGTTCAAAATTTAGCTGTTGTGCACGGTTTTATTAAAGCAAGTTCTTTTTCCTTTTACACTAACTTGTTTTTAGAATTACGCTTCGCAAATTTACCACACAAATGCATGAGTACCTACGTTTGGGTCAAGTTTCATGGAATTCTGAGAACGTTCATAATTTAGCTGTTTTGCACGGCTTTATTACAGCAAATTCGTTTCCCGTTTACACTAACTTGTAGTTATTATTACGCTTAGCAAATTTACCACACAAATACATGGGTCTAGACCAACGTTTCGATCAAATTTCATAGAATTCTATGAACCTTCAATATTTAGCTGTTTTACACGGTTGATTAAAGCAAGTTCGTTTCCATTTTAAACTAACTTGTAGTTATTATTACGTTTAGCAAATTTACCACACAAATACATGGGTCTAGACCAACGTTTGGGTCAAGTTTCGTGGAATTCTATGAACGTTCAAAATTTAGCTGTTTTGCTCGGTTTTATTAAAGCATGTTCGTTTCCATTTTTACAACGCTTAGCAAATGTACCATACAAATACATGGGTCTACACCAATGTTTTGGTCAAGTCACGTAGAATTCTATGAACGTTCAATATTTAGCTGTTTTCCACGGTTTTATTAAAGCTAGTTCATTTCCCTTTTACACTAACTTGTAGTTATTGTTACGCTTAGCAAATTTACCATAGAAATACATGGGTCTAGTCCTACGTCTGGTTCGAGTTTCCTGAAATTCTTAGAACATTCAAAATTTAGCTATTTTGCATGGTTTTTGTAAAGCAAGTTCGTTTCCCTTATACACTAACTTGTATTTACTATTACGCTTTGCATATTTACAACACAAATGCATGGGTGTAGACCAACGTTTGGGGTCAAGTTTCGTCGAATTCTAAGAACGTTCAAAATTTAGCTGTTGTGCACGGTTTTATTAAAGCAAGTTCTTTTTCCTTTTACACTAACTTGTTTTTAGAATTACGCTTCGCAAATTTACCACACAAATGCATGGGTACCTACGTTTGGGTGAAGTTTCGGGGAATTCTGAGAACGCTCAAAATTTAGCTGTTTTGCTTGGTTTTACTAAAGCAAGTTCGTTTACCTTTTACACTAGCTTGTAGTTATTATTACGCTTTGCAAATTTACCACACAAATGCATGAGTTTAGACCTACGTTTGGGTCATGTTTCGTAGAATTCTATGAACCGTCAATATTTAGCTGTTTTACACGGTTTATTAAAGCAAGTTCGTTTCCATTTTTACACTAACTTGTAGTTATTATTACGCTTAGGAAATTTACCATACAAATACATGGGTCTAGACCAACGTTTGGGTCAAGTATCGTGGAATTCTATGAACGTTCAAAATTTAGCTGTTTTGCTCGGTTTTATTAAAGCAAGTTCGTTTCTATTTTTACAACGCTTAGCAATGTACCACACAAATACATGGGTCTACACCAACGTTTTGCTCAAGTTTCGTAGAATTCTATGGACGTTCAATATTTAGCTGTTTTGCACGGTTTTATTAAAGAAAGTTCATTTCCCTTTTACACTAATTTCTAATTATTATTATGCTTAGCAAATTTACCACACAGATGCATGGGTCTAGTCCAACGTTTGGGTCAAGTTTCGTGGATTTCTAAGAACGTCCAAAATTTAGCTTTCTTGCACGGTTTTATTAAAGGAACATCGTTTCCTTTTTACACTAACTTATAGTTATTATTACGCTTAGTAAATTTACTACACAAATAAATGGGTCTATATCGACGTTTGGGTCAAGTTTCATGGAATTCTGAGAACGTTCAAAATTAAACTGTTTTGCGCGGTTTATTAAGCAAGTTCTTTTCCCTTTTACACTAACTTGTAGTCATTATTACGCTTAGCAAATTTACCACACAAATGCATGGGTCTTTTCCTACGTTTGGGTCAAGTTTCGTGGAATTCTGTGAACGTTCAAAATTTAGCTTTTTTACACTGTTTTTTAAAGGAACTTCGTTTCCTTTTTGCGCTAACTTGTAGTTATTATTACGCTTAGCAATTTTACTACACAAATGCATGGGTCTATATCTACGTTTGGGTCAAGTTTCTTGGAATTCTGATAAACGTTCAAAATTAAGCTGTTTTGCACGGTTTTATTAAAGCAAGTTCGTTTCCCTTTTACACTAACTTGTAGTTATTATTACGCTTAGCAAATTTACCATAGAAATACATGGGTCTAGACCTACGTTTGGTTTGAGTTTCCTGAAATTCTTAGAACATTCAAAATTTAGCTATTTTGCTTGGTTTTTGTAAAGCAAGTTCGTTTCCTTTATACACTGACTTGTATTTATTATTACGCTTTGCAAATTTACAACACAAATGCATGGGTGTAGACCAACGTTTTGGGTCAAGTTTCATCGAATTCTAAGAACGTTCAAAATTTAGCTGTTGTGCACGGTTTTATTAAAGCAAGTTCTTTTTCCTTTTACACTAACTTGTTTTTAGAATTACGCTTCGCAAATTTACCACACAAATGCATGAGTACCTACGTTTGGGTCAAGTTTCATGGAATTCTGAGAACGTTCATAATTTAGCTGTTTTGCACGGCTTTATTACAGCAAATTCGTTTCCCGTTTACACTAACTTGTAGTTATTATTACGCTTAGCAAATTTACCACACAAATACATGGGTCTAGACCAACGTTTCGATCAAATTTCATAGAATTCTATGAACCTTCAATATTTAGCTGTTTTACACGGTTGATTAAAGCAAGTTCGTTTCCATTTTAAACTAACTTGTAGTTATTATTACGTTTAGCAAATTTACCACACAAATACATGGGTCTAGACCAACGTTTGGGTCAAGTTTCGTGGAATTCTATGAACGTTCAAAATTTAGCTGTTTTGCTCGGTTTTATTAAAGCATGTTCGTTTCCATTTTTACAACGCTTAGCAAATGTACCATACAAATACATGGGTCTACACCAATGTTTTGGTCAAGTCACGTAGAATTCTATGAACGTTCAATATTTAGCTGTTTTCCACGGTTTTATTAAAGCTAGTTCATTTCCCTTTTACACTAACTTGTAGTTATTGTTACGCTTAGCAAATTTACCATAGAAATACATGGGTCTAGTCCTACGTCTGGTTCGAGTTTCCTGAAATTCTTAGAACATTCAAAATTTAGCTATTTTGCATGGTTTTTGTAAAGCAAGTTCGTTTCCCTTATACACTAACTTGTATTTACTATTACGCTTTGCATATTTACAACACAAATGCATGGGTGTAGACCAACGTTTGGGGTCAAGTTTCGTCGAATTCTAAGAACGTTCAAAATTTAGCTGTTGTGCACGGTTTTATTAAAGCAAGTTCTTTTTCCTTTTACACTAACTTGTTTTTAGAATTACGCTTCGCAAATTTACCACACAAATGCATGGGTACCTACGTTTGGGTGAAGTTTCGGGGAATTCTGAGAACGCTCAAAATTTAGCTGTTTTGCTTGGTTTTACTAAAGCAAGTTCGTTTACCTTTTACACTAGCTTGTAGTTATTATTACGCTTTGCAAATTTACCACACAAATGCATGAGTTTAGACCTACGTTTGGGTCATGTTTCGTAGAATTCTATGAACCGTCAATATTTAGCTGTTTTACACGGTTTATTAAAGCAAGTTCGTTTCCATTTTTACACTAACTTGTAGTTATTATTACGCTTAGGAAATTTACCATACAAATACATGGGTCTAGACCAACGTTTGGGTCAAGTATCGTGGAATTCTATGAACGTTCAAAATTTAGCTGTTTTGCTCGGTTTTATTAAAGCAAGTTCGTTTCTATTTTTACAACGCTTAGTAATGTACCACACAAATACATGGGTCTACACCAACGTTTTGCTCAAGTTTCGTAGAATTCTATGGACGTTCAATATTTAGCTGTTTTGCACGGTTTTATTAAAGAAAGTTCATTTCCCTTTTACACTAATTTCTAATTATTATTATGCTTAGCAAATTTACCACACAGATGCATGGGTCTAGTCCAACGTTTGGGTCAAGTTTCGTGGATTTCTAAGAACGTCCAAAATTTAGCTTTCTTGCACGGTTTTATTAAAGGAACATCGTTTCCTTTTTACACTAACTTGTAGTTATTATTACGCTTAGTAAATTTACTACACAAATAAATGGGTCTATATCGACGTTTGGGTCAAGTTTCATGGAATTCTGAGAACGTTCAAAATTAAACTGTTTTGCGCGGTTTATTAAGCAAGTTCTTTTCCCTTTTACACTAACTTGTAGTCATTATTACGCTTAGCAAATTTACCACACAAATGCATGGGTCTTTTCCTACGTTTGGGTCAAGTTTCGTGGAATTCTGTGAACGTTCAAAATTTAGCTTTTTTACACTGTTTTTTAAAGGAACTTCGTTTCCTTTTTGCGCTAACTTGTAGTTATTATTACGCTTAGCAATTTTACTACACAAATGCATGGGTCTATATCTACGTTTGGGTCAAGTTTCTTGGAATTCTGATAAACGTTCAAAATTAAGCTGTTTTGCACGGTTTTATTAAAGCAAGTTCGTTTCCCTTTTACACTAACTTGTAGTTATTATTACGCTTAGCAAATTTACCATAGAAATACATGGGTCTAGACCTACGTTTGGTTAGAGTTTCCTGAAATTCTTAGAACATTCAAAATTTAGCTATTTTGCTTGGTTTTTGTAAAGCAAGTTCGTTTCCTTTATACACTGACTTGTATTTATTATTACGCTTTGCAAATTTACAACACAAATGCATGGGTGTAGACCAACGTTTTGGGTCAAGTTTCATCGAATTCTAAGAACGTTCAAAATTTAGCTGTTGTGCACGGTTTTATTAAAGCAAGTTCTTTTTCCTTTTACACTAACTTGTTTTTAGAATTACGCTTCGCAAATTTACCACACAAATGCATGAGTACCTACGTTTGGGTCAAGTTTCATGGAATTCTGAGAACGTTCATAATTTAGCTGTTTTGCACGGCTTTATTACAGCAAATTCGTTTCCCGTTTACACTAACTTGTAGTTATTATTACGCTTAGCAAATTTACCACACAAATACATGGGTCTAGACCAACGTTTCGATCAAATTTCATAGAATTCTATGAACCTTCAATATTTAGCTGTTTTACACGGTTGATTAAAGCAAGTTCGTTTCCATTTTAAACTAACTTGTAGTTATTATTACGTTTAGCAAATTTACCACACAAATACATGGGTCTAGACCAACGTTTGGGTCAAGTTTCGTGGAATTCTATGAACGTTCAAAATTTAGCTGTTTTGCTCGGTTTTATTAAAGCATGTTCGTTTCCATTTTTACAACGCTTAGCAAATGTACCATACAAATACATGGGTCTACACCAATGTTTTGGTCAAGTCACGTAGAATTCTATGAACGTTCAATATTTAGCTGTTTTCCACGGTTTTATTAAAGCTAGTTCATTTCCCTTTTACACTAACTTGTAGTTATTGTTACGCTTAGCAAATTTACCATAGAAATACATGGGTCTAGTCCTACGTCTGGTTCGAGTTTCCTGAAATTCTTAGAACATTCAAAATTTAGCTATTTTGCATGGTTTTTGTAAAGCAAGTTCGTTTCCCTTATACACTAACTTGTATTTACTATTACGCTTTGCATATTTACAACACAAATGCATGGGTGTAGACCAACGTTTGGGGTCAAGTTTCGTCGAATTCTAAGAACGTTCAAAATTTAGCTGTTGTGCACGGTTTTATTAAAGCAAGTTCTTTTTCCTTTTACACTAACTTGTTTTTAGAATTACGCTTCGCAAATTTACCACACAAATGCATGGGTACCTACGTTTGGGTGAAGTTTCGGGGAATTCTGAGAACGCTCAAAATTTAGCTGTTTTGCTTGGTTTTACTAAAGCAAGTTCGTTTACCTTTTACACTAGCTTGTAGTTATTATTACGCTTTGCAAATTTACCACACAAATGCATGAGTTTAGACCTACGTTTGGGTCATGTTTCGTAGAATTCTATGAACCGTCAATATTTAGCTGTTTTACACGGTTTATTAAAGCAAGTTCGTTTCCATTTTTACACTAACTTGTAGTTATTATTACGCTTAGGAAATTTACCATACAAATACATGGGTCTAGACCAACGTTTGGGTCAAGTATCGTGGAATTCTATGAACGTTCAAAATTTAGCTGTTTTGCTCGGTTTTATTAAAGCAAGTTCGTTTCTATTTTTACAACGCTTAGCAATGTACCACACAAATACATGGGTCTACACCAACGTTTTGCTCAAGTTTCGTAGAATTCTATGGACGTTCAATATTTAGCTGTTTTGCACGGTTTTATTAAAGAAAGTTCATTTCCCTTTTACACTAATTTCTAATTATTATTATGCTTAGCAAATTTACCACACAGATGCATGGGTCTAGTCCAACGTTTGGGTCAAGTTTCGTGGATTTCTAAGAACGTCCAAAATTTAGCTTTCTTGCACGGTTTTATTAAAGGAACATCGTTTCCTTTTTACACTAACTTGTAGTTATTATTACGCTTAGTAAATTTACTACACAAATAAATGGGTCTATATCGACGTTTGGGTCAAGTTTCATGGAATTCTGAGAACGTTCAAAATTAAACTGTTTTGCGCGGTTTATTAAGCAAGTTCTTTTCCCTTTTACACTAACTTGTAGTCATTATTACGCTTAGCAAATTTACCACACAAATGCATGGGTCTTTTCCTACGTTTGGGTCAAGTTTCGTGGAATTCTGTGAACGTTCAAAATTTAGCTTTTTTACACTGTTTTTTAAAGGAACTTCGTTTCCTTTTTGCGCTAACTTGTAGTTATTATTACGCTTAGCAATTTTACTACACAAATGCATGGGTCTATATCTACGTTTGGGTCAAGTTTCTTGGAATTCTGATAAACGTTCAAAATTAAGCTGTTTTGCACGGTTTTATTAAAGCAAGTTCGTTTCCCTTTTACACTAACTTGTAGTTATTATTACGCTTAGCAAATTTACCATAGAAATACATGGGTCTAGACCTACGTTTGGTTTGAGTTTCCTGAAATTCTTAGAACATTCAAAATTTAGCTATTTTGCTTGGTTTTTGTAAAGCAAGTTCGTTTCCTTTATACACTGACTTGTATTTATTATTACGCTTTGCAAATTTACAACACAAATGCATGGGTGTAGACCAACGTTTTGGGTCAAGTTTCATCGAATTCTAAGAACGTTCAAAATTTAGCTGTTGTGCACGGTTTTATTAAAGCAAGTTCTTTTTCCTTTTACACTAACTTGTTTTTAGAATTACGCTTCGCAAATTTACCACACAAATGCATGAGTACCTACGTTTGGGTCAAGTTTCATGGAATTCTGAGAACGTTCATAATTTAGCTGTTTTGCACGGCTTTATTACAGCAAATTCGTTTCCCGTTTACACTAACTTGTAGTTATTATTACGCTTAGCAAATTTACCACACAAATACATGGGTCTAGACCAACGTTTCGATCAAATTTCATAGAATTCTATGAACCTTCAATATTTAGCTGTTTTACACGGTTGATTAAAGCAAGTTCGTTTCCATTTTAAACTAACTTGTAGTTATTATTACGTTTAGCAAATTTACCACACAAATACATGGGTCTAGACCAACGTTTGGGTCAAGTTTCGTGGAATTCTATGAACGTTCAAAATTTAGCTGTTTTGCTCGGTTTTATTAAAGCATGTTCGTTTCCATTTTTACAACGCTTAGCAAATGTACCATACAAATACATGGGTCTACACCAATGTTTTGGTCAAGTCACGTAGAATTCTATGAACGTTCAATATTTAGCTGTTTTCCACGGTTTTATTAAAGCTAGTTCATTTCCCTTTTACACTAACTTGTAGTTATTGTTACGCTTAGCAAATTTACCATAGAAATACATGGGTCTAGTCCTACGTCTGGTTCGAGTTTCCTGAAATTCTTAGAACATTCAAAATTTAGCTATTTTGCATGGTTTTTGTAAAGCAAGTTCGTTTCCCTTATACACTAACTTGTATTTACTATTACGCTTTGCATATTTACAACACAAATGCATGGGTGTAGACCAACGTTTGGGGTCAAGTTTCGTCGAATTCTAAGAACGTTCAAAATTTAGCTGTTGTGCACGGTTTTATTAAAGCAAGTTCTTTTTCCTTTTACACTAACTTGTTTTTAGAATTACGCTTCGCAAATTTACCACACAAATGCATGGGTACCTACGTTTGGGTGAAGTTTCGGGGAATTCTGAGAACGCTCAAAATTTAGCTGTTTTGCTTGGTTTTACTAAAGCAAGTTCGTTTACCTTTTACACTAGCTTGTAGTTATTATTACGCTTTGCAAATTTACCACACAAATGCATGAGTTTAGACCTACGTTTGGGTCATGTTTCGTAGAATTCTATGAACCGTCAATATTTAGCTGTTTTACACGGTTTATTAAAGCAAGTTCGTTTCCATTTTTACACTAACTTGTAGTTATTATTACGCTTAGGAAATTTACCATACAAATACATGGGTCTAGACCAACGTTTGGGTCAAGTATCGTGGAATTCTATGAACGTTCAAAATTTAGCTGTTTTGCTCGGTTTTATTAAAGCAAGTTCGTTTCTATTTTTACAACGCTTAGCAATGTACCACACAAATACATGGGTCTACACCAACGTTTTGCTCAAGTTTCGTAGAATTCTATGGACGTTCAATATTTAGCTGTTTTGCACGGTTTTATTAAAGAAAGTTCATTTCCCTTTTACACTAATTTCTAATTATTATTATGCTTAGCAAATTTACCACACAGATGCATGGGTCTAGTCCAACGTTTGGGTCAAGTTTCGTGGATTTCTAAGAACGTCCAAAATTTAGCTTTCTTGCACGGTTTTATTAAAGGAACATCGTTTCCTTTTTACACTAACTTGTAGTTATTATTACGCTTAGTAAATTTACTACACAAATAAATGGGTCTATATCGACGTTTGGGTCAAGTTTCATGGAATTCTGAGAACGTTCAAAATTAAACTGTTTTGCGCGGTTTATTAAGCAAGTTCTTTTCCCTTTTACACTAACTTGTAGTCATTATTACGCTTAGCAAATTTACCACACAAATGCATGGGTCTTTTCCTACGTTTGGGTCAAGTTTCGTGGAATTCTGTGAACGTTCAAAATTTAGCTTTTTTACACTGTTTTTTAAAGGAACTTCGTTTCCTTTTTGCGCTAACTTGTAGTTATTATTACGCTTAGCAATTTTACTACACAAATGCATGGGTCTATATCTACGTTTGGGTCAAGTTTCTTGGAATTCTGATAAACGTTCAAAATTAAGCTGTTTTGCACGGTTTTATTAAAGCAAGTTCGTTTCCCTTTTACACTAACTTGTAGTTATTATTACGCTTAGCAAATTTACCATAGAAATACATGGGTCTAGACCTACGTTTGGTTTGAGTTTCCTGAAATTCTTAGAACATTCAAAATTTAGCTATTTTGCTTGGTTTTTGTAAAGCAAGTTCGTTTCCTTTATACACTGACTTGTATTTATTATTACGCTTTGCAAATTTACAACACAAATGCATGGGTGTAGACCAACGTTTTGGGTCAAGTTTCATCGAATTCTAAGAACGTTCAAAATTTAGCTGTTGTGCACGGTTTTATTAAAGCAAGTTCTTTTTCCTTTTACACTAACTTGTTTTTAGAATTACGCTTCGCAAATTTACCACACAAATGCATGAGTACCTACGTTTGGGTCAAGTTTCATGGAATTCTGAGAACGTTCATAATTTAGCTGTTTTGCACGGCTTTATTACAGCAAATTCGTTTCCCGTTTACACTAACTTGTAGTTATTATTACGCTTAGCAAATTTACCACACAAATACATGGGTCTAGACCAACGTTTCGATCAAATTTCATAGAATTCTATGAACCTTCAATAT